>NC_086002.1:30680126-30701831 GCF_030014385.1 Trichomycterus rosablanca
CTTAGAGTAGTCCGTGTACAGCTTGTATAGCAGTGTAGATTTACTGTCTTCTGAAAATAACTCAACACACAGCCATTAATGTCTAAATGGCTGGCAACATAAGTGAGTACACCCCACAGTGAACATGTCCAAATTGTGCCCAAAGTGTCAATATTTTGTGTGACCACCATTATTATCCAGCACTGCCTTAACCCTCCTGGGCATGGAATTCACCAGAGCTGCACAGGTTGCTACTGGAATCCTCTTCCACTCCTCCATGATGACATCACGGAGCTGGTGGATGTTAGACACCTTGAACTCCTCCACCTTCCACTTGAGGATGCGCCACAGGTGCTCAATTGGGTTTAGTCCATCACCTTTACCTTCAGCTTCCTCAGCAAGGCAGTTGTCATCTTGGAGGTTGTGTTTGGGGTCGTTATCCTGTTGGAAAACTGCCATGAGGCCCAGTTTTCGAAGGGAGGGGATCATGCTCTGTTTCAGAATATCACAGTACATGTTGGAATTCATGTTTCCCTCAATGAACTGCAGCTCCCCAGTGCCAGCAACACTCATGCAGCCCAAGACCATGATGGTACCACCACCATGCTTGACTGTAGGCAAGATACAGTTGTCTTGGTACTTCTCACCAGGGCGCCGCCACACATGCTGGACACCATCTGAGCCAAACAAGTTTATCTTGGTCTCGTCAGACCACAGGGCATTCCAGTAATCCATGTTCTTGGACTGCTTGTCTTCAGCAAACTGTTTGCGGGCTTTCTTGTGCGTCAGCTTCCTTCTGGGATGACGACCATGCAGACCGAGTCGATGCAGTGTGCGGCGTATGGTCTGAGCACTGACAGGCTGACCTCCCACGTCTTCAACCTCTGCAGCAATGCTGGCAGCACTCATGTGTCTATTTTTTAAAGCCAACCTCTGGATATGACGCCGAACACGTGGACTCGACTTCTTTGGTCGACCCTGGCGAAGCCTGTTCCTAATGGAACCTGTCCTGGAAAACCGCTGTATGACCTTGGCCACCATGCTGTAGCTCAGTTTCAGGGTGTTAGCAATCTTCTTATAGCCCAGGCCATCTTTGTGGAGAGCAACAATTCTATTTCTCACATCCTCAGAGAGTTCTTTGCCATGAGGTGCCATGTTGAATATCCAGTGGCCAGTATGAGAGAATTGTACCCAAAACACCAAATTTAACAGCCCTGCTCCCCATTTACACCTGGGACCTTGACACATGACACCAGGGAGGGACATCGACACATTTGGGCACAATTTGGACATGTTCACTGTGGGGTGTACTCACTTATGTTGCCAGACATTTAGACATTAATGGCTGTGTGTTGAGTTATTTTCAGAAGACAGTAAATCTACACTGCTATACAAGCTGTACACTGACTACTCTAAGTTATATCCAAGTTTCATGTCTACAGTGTTGTCCCATGAAAAGATATAATGAAATATTTGCAGAAATGTGAGGGGTGTACTCACTTTTGTGATACACTGTATATGTAAGTGTGTGTGTGTATATATATGTAAGAGTGTGTGTATGAAGAAGTCAGACAGAGGTTTTATATAGACCAGACTCGGATGACCCCACTCCGCCCACTCACTCAGATCCACAGTGGGTCCCGTCGCCCCACCCCGGTCCGTTATTCTGGCACCGTGCCACCGTGCGGCGGGTGAGACGCTGCTGGCTTTGTGTTCACAGTCCTCAGACCGAGGCTCTGGTTTCACCAGGACTTCCTGCCCTTCTATCTGTGTGTGTGTGTGTGTGTGCGTGTGTGTGTGTGTGTGAGTGTGTAAGTACAGGCCGAGTGTGTGTGACGGTTCTCCACAGCTGACAGACACGCCTTTCTCCTCTTTCTCTTTTTTCTCTCTCATCGCCTGCGATCATTAATCCCTCTGCTTCCTGCTCGTCTGTGTGTGTGTGTGTGTGTGTGTGTGTGTGAGGTCAGCGGTGTGGGGGCGTCTGTACGGTGTAAACACACACACGTGTGTACACACACACACACACACACACACACACACACACACCTGTGTAGGTGAGAAAGAGAAAGTGTGTGTACTGTGTACTTGCATGGAAGATGTAAAACTGTATATATGTGTGTGATGTGTGTAATGTATATATATATATACGCATACACACACACCATATAGAAACACTTTGTAGTTCTACAATTACTGACTGTAGTCCATCTGTTTCTCTGCATACCTTTTTAGCCCCCTTTCACCCTGTTCTTCAATGGTCAGGACCCCCACAGGACCACCACAGAGCAGGTATTATTTGAGTGGTGGATGATTCTCAGCACTGCAGTGACACTGACATGGTGCTGGTGTGTTAGTGTGTGTTGTGCTGTGTCCACTCACTGTCCACTCTATCAGACACTCCTACCTAGTCGGTCCACCTTGTAGATGTAAAGTCAGAGACGATCGCTCATCTCATCTATTGCTGCTGTTTGAGTCGGTCATCTTCTAGACCTTCATCAGTGGTCACAGGACGCTGCCCACGGGGCGCTGTTGGCTGGATGTTTTTGGTTGGTGGACTATTCTCAATCCAGCAGTGACAGTAAGGTGTTTAAAAACTCTGACCCACTCATACCAGCACAACACACACTAACACACCACCACCATGTCAGTGTCACTGCAGTGCTGAGAATGATCCACCACCTAAATAATACCTGCTCTGTGGGGGTCCTGTGGGGGTCCGGACCATTGAAGAACAGCATGAAAGGGGGTAACAAATGTATGTGGAGAAACAGATGGACTACAGTCAGTAATTGTAGAACTACAGAGTGCTTCTATATGGTAAGTGGAGCTGATAACATGGACAGTGAGTGTAGAAACAAGGAGGTGGTTTTAATGTTATGGCTGATCGGTGTATGTGTGTGTGTGTGTGTGTGTGTGTGTGTGTGTGTACTTGCATGTAAGACTATATATGTGTGTGTGTATGTACTTAGTTGTGTACTTGCATGTAAGATATATATGTGTGTGTGTGTGTGTTTGTGTGTAATGTGTACTTGCTACATGCAAGTACACATTACACACAAACGCACACACACAGGCTGTATGTGTGTGTGTGTATGTGTGTGTGTGTCTGTGTGTGTGTGTTTGTGTATGTGTACATGTTAAAGTGTGTGTGTATGTGTGTGTAAAAGTATGTGTGTATATATATATATATATATATATACGTATATATATATGTGTGTGTGTGTGTGTATTTGTGTGTCTGTGTGCGTGTGTAAGATTGTATGTGTATACGTGTGTGAAAGTCTGTGTGTGTGTGTTCTTGCATGTAAAAATGTGTATGTGTGTGTGTGTGTGTGTGTGTGTGTTTGTGTATCTTTCAAAAACACATGTGGTCTCACAAGACTTTGAAGTGTGTGTGTGGGAAGATGGCTGGGCGCTGAAGTCTCGGTTGACGTTCCGGTTCCAAAGCTTTAAACTGAGCTTTTCTAGTCTTACAGCTAGATCAGAAGAAGGTGCTTCCCTAAACTGTTTCTGCAAAGCTTAATGTGTTTAACGTGTGTGTTCTCAGGCCACAGACAAAAGCTGGAGGACTCTATAAAGCCCGGGGCGCTGGCCTTCTCCGAGCAGCTGAGGAGAAGCGCCATGAGGTGCAGCCCTCACCAGGCGGCCGTGCCCCACCCCCGCTCCGCCCTGAACACGCCGCCGTTCGGCAGCCCCGCCCACAGCCAGATCGCCGGTGAGTAAAGCCGCGCCTCGTTATCTCTGTTACCTTTCGATCACTTGGGTCATCATCATCAAGGTGTGACTCTCCGTGCACTATACGGATCTCTGTACGAACCCGTACGGTGCTGATGACTATGAGGAATCAGTTAACGTGCCAGTAGTACTTCTGTTTTTTTGTTGTCATTTCCTACTTTAGCCAGTTTTAGCCGTAGCGCCTCTGAGAGAGAGATTACACAGGATTCTTAGAGGAACCAGATGATGGAAATAAGGGAAGTGAAAACTCACCGACAGGAAGCAGCAGCATGAGAAATTTACATCTTTTATTTAACTGCTCGTCGTAAAATTTAGCGCTTTGCATCATAGCAAGAAAAACTTGAGCAACAGAGCAGGAGAGGAAGTGCGTTACAATATTACCAACGCCATCGGTGCGGAAATTCTGTTATTTCTGTTTATTTCATATTTATATTATATAGTGTTATTTATATTTAGTGTTATTATATTTAGTGTTTTTATATTTATATTTAGGGTTTTTATATTTATATTTAATGTTATTTATATTTAGTGTTATTTATATTTAGTGTTTTTATATTTAGTGTTTTGATATTTATATTTAGTGTTATTTATATTTATATTATTTAGTGTTATTTATATTTATTTTTTAGTGTTATTTATATTTAGTGTTATTAATATTTATATTTAGTTTTATTTATATTTAGTTTTATTTATATTTATATTTAGTGTTTTTTATGTTTATATTATTTAGTGTTATTTATATTTAGTTTTATTTTAGTGTTTTTTATATTTATTGTTGTTTATGTTTATAGTGTTTTTTATATTTAGCGTTGTTTATATTTAGTGTTTTTTATATTTAGCGTTGTTTATATTTAGTGTTTTTTATATTTAGCGTTGTTTATATTTAGTGTTTTTATATTTATATTTAGTGTTTTTATATTTATATTTAGTATTCTTTATATTTAGTGTTATTTATATTTAATGTTATTTATATTTAGTGTTATTTATTTGTAGTGTTATTTGCATTTAGTTTTATTTATATTTAGTGTTGTTTATATTTAATGTTTTTTATATTTAGAATTATTCATATTTAGTGTTATTTATATGTATTTTTAGTGTTTTATATTTATATTTAGTGTTTTTTATATTTATATTCAGTTATATTTAGTGTTATTTATATTTAGTTTTATACTTTTATTTTTATTTAGTTTTATTCATATTTAGTGTTATTTATATATAGTGTTAATTATATTAAGTGTTATTTATATTTAGTGTTATTTTATATTTAGTGTTATTTATATTTAGTGTTATTTATGTTTAATGGTATTTATATTTAGTGTAATATACAGTATAATTAGTGGGTTTTTTTTTACATTTTTAATTTTTTATAGTTAGAGTTTTTTATATTTAGTGTTGTTTGTATTTAGTGTATTTAGTGTTATGGTACACAGTCTGAGCAATTAAAAGTTGAAGGCGTTGCTCAGGGGGCCCAACAGCAGCAAGCTGGCACTGGCGGGGCTTGAACCAGCGACCTTTTGGTTACTAGTCTGAAAAAGTGGAAATTACATGATGTTGATATTAGCATGTGTCTGCTGCTGCAACAATCAAAGACACCCGATGGCGTGGTCGCCGATGCACCGTATGACCCTATGAGAGCTTGACTGTTCCTGACGTTAATTAACAACTAAATTTAAATACTAATTTTAAATTAATTTATTGCTAAAAGTCACTTGCACTGTGTTCATGTGGGAGTCGAGTAGAACTTTGCCTGCACCGGATGCACAAACCCGCCTGAAGCCACCCACCCAGCCATGTGTGACTCCTGGCTCTGAGGAAAAGCGCCAAGCCCGGGGAGGTGGAGGGATAAAAGAGAGGGGGCGGGGGGGATTCTGGACAGACTCTTGGGGGTTACGTCTTGGCACCGCGCCGCACCCTGGCTCCACTTGAAACAGCCTCCAACGCTGGCTCTGGCCGCCCGCGTAATTCGCTTCCTCTCCGGTGACTCGGCCTCCCTCTCTGTCTGGAGGTCTGCAGGCTATCAGCGAGCGGTTATTGGATGGTGGGGAGCAAGAAAGAGATGGGAAACGTTTGAGGGAGGGGAAGGAAAGAGCCAGCGCATATGCCAAACTACACTGCCCAAAAAACGGAGGGGCGCTCGGGTGGCGCATTGGTAAAACACGGGTTCTCGATCTCAGCTCTGCCACCGGTAAGCCGGGCACTTGTACGGACAGTGATCCAGGGTTGGTGGACAAAGGGGAGTCCTCGAAGCTAATTCGATTCTGACCACTGCGGGGGATAACGGAGATCAGTGCGTGACTCTCCATACGCGATACCAAGCGTCGTACGAACCCACCCGGGCGCCTGTACAGAAGGTGATCGGCCTGTCCGGGGTTCGTTGCTGAAGGGGAGTCCTCATAGCTGATGCGATTCTGACCTCTGCACAGAGACGGGGGATAACGGAGATCAGTGCATGACTCTCCGTACGTGATATCAAGCATCGTACGTCCCACCAGGGCACCAGTACAGACGGTGATCGCCCCGTCCGGAGTTGGTTGCCAGAGGGGAGTCCTCATAGCTGATGCGATTCTGACCTCTGCACAGAGACAGGGGATAACGGAGATCAGTGCATGACTCTCCATACGCGATACCAAGTGTCGTACGAACCCCCCAGGGCGCCAGTACAGACGGTGACTGCCCGGTCCAGGGTTGGTTGCCAGAGTGGATTCCTTATAACCGATGCGATTCTGACCTCTGCACAGAGACGGGGGATAACGGAGATCAGTGCGTGACTCTCCGTACGCGATACCAAGTGTCGTACGAACCCACCCGGTGCGGGTAAAAGAAGTCACGGCCCTCCTCGGTCTGGAGAGGGTATCTACTCAAGGGTATCTACTCAAGTTCTGGCAGGGTCTTCTCCCAATGCCGTTGTAAGTTCCACGGATAAGAATCGACTGGTGCCTGGGTAAGGGTCGGAGGGGGAGCACGACGGCCTACGGCGCTCCTTGGCCAGAAACGATGTGGTACAAATGGAGGTGGAGCTACAATCAGGAGTTGGTAATGACTAGACTGAAGGAGTCAGGGGGAATATCCAAAAAAAACCTACCCCAGATTCCAACAGTTTGCCAAAGACAGCAAACTAAAAAGGGGCAATTGGGGAAAGTTGGGAAGGGGGCAAGAGTGCCTGTGCTTGACTGACCTGCCTGCAGTCCAGATCCGCCTGCAGCCCACGTTCATTCTGATGTTTCATTTCTCTGTTTCTAGACTCCAGACAAATGCAGACGTCTCCATCCTGGTCCTACG
Organism: Trichomycterus rosablanca; assembly: GCF_030014385.1. Lineage (NCBI taxonomy): Eukaryota > Metazoa > Chordata > Actinopteri > Siluriformes > Trichomycteridae > Trichomycterus > Trichomycterus rosablanca. The sequence goes on from NC_086002.1 coordinate 30,687,120, forward strand.
AGCAGTCCTACCCTTACTTGGGTCCCATCTCTGCACCAGCCGTCCACCCCACGACCCCCATCTCTCCCAGCCGGAACCCGCTACACTGTAAGATCTCAGACGCCCCTGCACGTTGTTTATGACCCTACGTCTGTCGTCTGTGACCCTAATTAATCAAAACCATTTTCTCTTGCAGGTTCAGACCTGTTCACTGACCCTCGAGTCGGCCTGGAGCGCTCCTTCTCGTCCATCCCGTCCCTGCCGGACGGGCGCTTCTCGGACCCCCGCGTGCCCTACCCCACCGCGGCGTTCACCTACACCCCGACTCCCGTCACCAGCGCCATAGGCATAGGCATGTCCGCCATGACCGGCCCTCCCGGCCGCTACCACACGTACCTTCCACCTCCCTACCCCGCCGGCTCCTCGCAGGGCCAGGGCGGACCCTTCCAGGCCGGCTCCTCACCCTACCACCTCTATTACAGCAGCGCCACCGGGTCCTACCAGTTCTCCATGATGACGGGAGGCGGGGGCGAGCGCTCGCCGCCGCGGATCCTGCCGCCCTGCACCAACGCTTCCACCGGCTCCGCCCTCCTTCACCCCTCCCTGCCCGGCCAGAGCGACTCCGTCGTGGAGTCCGAGGGGAGCCACAGCGGCTCTCCGACTAGCATGTCCGCCGAGGCCGTGTGGAGGCCCTACTGAGTACCAGCTCGACTAAGTGACGGACTGTTGGGTTGACCGAGCGCTGCATGGACTCGTTTTACACGGCATGAGACTCTCTGTTTTTCCAAATAATTGTGGACATTTTGTTATTGTTATTACTATTATTACAGGTGTGGCTCTGTCATCAATCTTCAACTGATTTTATTGTTTAATAGACACCGACAAAACGTTCGTCAATCCGTCGCCAAATACCAAACACTTTTTATACACAGAGCTTCCCAAGCTACGGTTAGCACAGCGCTAACGGTGCTAACGTCGAATGTTTGCATGCCTCACTCCTCACAGAACTTCCCAAGCTATGATTAGCACAGCGCTAACAATAATAGCATCACAAAGCTTCCTAAGCTACAGCTAGGACAGTGCTAACAGCCCAGCGATAACGTGCCTCACAGAGCTTCCTAAGCTAGAGCTAGGACAGCACTAACATTGATAACATCGGCCGTTTGCATGATACGTGCCTCACAGTGCTTCCCAAGCTACAGCACAGTGCTACCGTGCTTCACAGAGCTTTCCAATCTACAGTTAGCACAGCGCTAACAGTGAATACATTGGACATGAACAAGCTAGGCGTATCACAGAGCTTCCCCAGCTATGGTTAGCACAGCGCTAACAGTAATAACTTCGGACGTTCGTATGCTACATGTCTCACAGAGCTTTTCAAGCTACGGTTAGCACAGCACTAACCTAACCCCTAACTCTAACCCTAACTCCTTACCCTAACCCTAAACCCTTACCCTAAACCCTTACCCTAACCCTAACTCTAACCTTAACCCTAAACCCCAACCCTAACCCCTAAACCCCCAACCCTAACCCCAACCCTAAGAACTAACTACTAAACCCCAACCTGTAACCCTAACCCTAAACCCCAACCCTAACCCCTAACCCCAACCCTAACCCCTAATCCCTAACCTCTAACCCTAACTTTAACCCTAAACCCCAACCCTAACCCCTAAACCCCAACCCTAACCCCTAAACCCCAACCCCTAACCCCAACCCTAACCCCTAACCCTAACCTTAACCCTAACCCCTAAACCCCAACCCCTAACCCTAACCCCTAACTCTAACCCTAACCCCTAACCCTCTCGGAGCAACCACACGTGGTTCCTCCACTCTTGCTACTCCCGTCATACCGTACCCACTAATCTAGTTGCTGCTGAAGCCCCAGCACCGCACCTCCGGGCTCCATCGGTCTCTGAACCTCCACCCTACACCAGAGCCGACATTTTACCGCCACCCAAGTCTTCCTACCTACAGATTGTTGGTGAACGGACGTTGACGACGTCCATACTGCCATCCTTTAATACCGTTCTTGTGTTCCACTTGTAAGAACGCATCAACCTGGACGTTTTTTATTATTTTTATTGTTATTATAATTCTGCCTTTATTTTGTGAATGTGAAAGTTGTGAAGAAAGCGATCGTTTGTACCCTTTTGTCGTGTGCTTCTTTCTTCCTCGAGAGTCGCTCCGGGGACTCTGGAGGACTTACGGAAAGTCTGATACGGTGCCAGCCCCCTGCCTCCGTGTGCTATTCCTGACCGGAGGGAATGTACACGGGCAGGACAGACAAGCCCTGGCCTGCCCAGGCTGTTCAACACTTTACTTACATACAAAAAAATATAATAATATTATTAATTTCTTTTATCCTTTTATTCCTTTCCAATATCTTACCAGTTTCTGACCAATGTTTGACTTTTCCAAGCTACATACGTACATTTTATACGTATTTTGGGGGGTTTGTTGCTCTTCTTTGGTTCTTTCAGCCCTACCGTAAACACAGCCCGCCCGCATACACCAAGAGGAGAGGGCTATAAACAAAAAAAGCAGACCTGCCCGCAATCAGTGCTGCGTATGCCAGAGCGTATGCATTGGTTATAACCCTGCACCGGGAGTCAAGCCAAGTTCCATAAACGCACACCAGATGCCAGACGCACACATTAACACATACCAGCGTCTATATTTGTGTGTGTACCCCTCAACTGGAGTCTCCCAATTTAGCGTGGACAACTAGAAAACCCGAGGTTGCATCCGAGCAGAGATGTTTACAAGTCACAGAATACGAGTCAGAGTCAAGTCACGAGTCTTTAGGCTGGAGTCTGAGTCAAGTCACGAGGCTTTAGGCTAGAGTTCGAGTCAGGTCACGAGTCTTTAGGCTAGAGTCCGAGTCAAGTCACGAGTCTTTAGTCTAGGGTCCGAGTCAAGTCACGATTCTTTAGGCTAGAGTCCGGGTCAAGTCACGAGTCTTTAGGCTAGAGTCCGGGTCAAGTCACGAGTCTTTAGGCTAGAGTCCGGGTCAAATCGCGAGTCTTTAGGCTAGAGTCCGAGTCAAGTCGCGAGTCTTTAGGCTAGAGTCCGAGTCAAGTCGCGAGTCTTTAGGCTAGAGTCCGAGTCAAGTCGTGAGTCTTAAGGCTAGAGTCCGAGTCAAGTCGCGAGTCTTTAGGCTAGAGTCCGAGTCAAGTCGCGAGTCTTTAGGCTAGAGTCTGAGTCAAGTCGTGAGTCTTTAGGCTAGAGTCCGAGTCAAGTCACGAGTCTTTAAGCCAAAGTCCGAGTCAAGTCACAAGTCTTTAGGCTTGGGTACGAGTCAAGTCGTGAGTCTTTAGGCTAGAGTCCGAGTCAAGTCACGAGTCTTTAGGCTAGGGTCTGAGTCAAGTCGTGAGTCTTTAGGCTAGAGTCCGAGTCAAGTCACGAGTCTTTAGGCTAGAGTCCGAGTCATATACAGTGGGGGAAATAAGTATTTGATCCCCTGCTGATTTTGTAAGTTTACCCCCTTACAAAGACTTGAACAGTCTATAATTTTTATGGAAGGTTTATTTTAACAGAGAGAGACAGAATATCAACAAAAAAATCCATAAAAAAAACATTAAATAAAAGTTATAAATTAATTTGTATTTCATTAAGGGAAATAAGTATTTGATCCCCTACCAACCAGCAAGAATTCTGACCCCCACAGACCGGTTATGTGCCCATGAGGCACACAAATTAGTCCTGTCCCTGTTTAAAAGACTCCTGTCACAGAATCAGTTTCTTCCGTTCAAATCTCTCGACCACCATGGGCAAGACCAAAGATCAAAGGACGTCAGGGACAAGATTGTAGACCTGCACAAGGCTGGAATGGGCTACAAGACCATCAGCAAGAAGCTTGGTGAGAAAGAGACCACTGTTGGTGCGATCATTCGAAAATGGAAGAAATACAAGATCACAGTCGATCACCCTCACTCTGGAGCTCCATGCAAGATCTCACCTGGTGGGGTAAGAATGATTCTGAGAAAGGTGAGGTCAGCCCAGAATTACACGGGAGGAGCTTGTCAATGATCTCAAGGGAGCTGGGAGCACAGTCACCAAGAAAACCATTAGTAACACACTTCGCCGTAATGGATTGAGATCCTGCAGTGCCCGCAAAGTCCCTCTGCTCAAGAAGGCTGATGTACAGGCCCGTCTGAAGTTTGCCAATGAACACCTGAATGATTCAGAGAAAGCTTGGGAGAATGTGATATGGTCAGATGAGACCAAAATTGAGCTCTTTGGCATCAACTCCACTCGCCGTGTTTGGAGGCAGAGAAATGCCCGGTGGGGATGGTGTTCCTGGGGTCATATCCAGCATTTCTCTGCTCCCAGCTCCCTTGAGATCATTGACAAGCTCCTCCCGTGTAATTCTGGGCTGACCTCACCTTTCTCAGAATCATTCTTACCCCACCAGGTGAGATCTTGCATGGAGCTCCAGAGTGAGGGTGATTGACTTGTGATCTTGTATTTCTTCCATTTTCGAATTATCGCACCAACAGTGGTCTCTTTCTCACCAAGCTTCTTGCTGATGGTCTTGTAGCCTATTCCAGCCTTGTGCAGGTCTACAATCTTGTCCCTGACGTCCTTTAATAGCTCTTTGGTCTTGCCCATGGTGGTCGAGAGATTTGAACGGAAGAAACTGATTCTGTGACAGGAGTCTTTTAAACAGGGACAGGACTAATTTGTGTGCCTCATGGGCACATAACCGGTCTGTGGGGGTCAGAATTCTTGCTGGTTGGTAGGGGATCAAATACTTATTTCCCTTAATGAAATACAAATTAATTTATAACTTTTATTTAATGTTTTTTTTCTGGATTTTTTGTTGATATTCTGTCTCTCTTTGTTAAAATAAACCTTCCATAAAAATTATAGACTGTTCAAGTCTTTGTAAGGGGGTAAACTTACAAAATCAGCAGGGGATCAAATACTTATTTTCCCCAATGTATATATATATATATATATATATATATATATATATATATATATATATATATATATACTGTATATATATATATATATATATATATATATATATATACTGTATATATATATACTGTATATATATATATATATATATAAAATTGTCACATGTAACTAAGGTTAAGACATGCTGACGCTAGTGACTCTTGTTGTTCGCGAGTCATTTGTTTGCGAGTCATGAGTCGAGTCCGAGTCATAGGAAAAGAGTCCGAGTTGAGTCTGACTCGAGTCCCCATCTCTGCATCCAAGGAGGGTATATTTGCACATAAGGCCAGTCTTGCGCATAGACAGTCTGCAGCCTTCCTACGACCAGAACAGGATGGAAAGTCCTTGGTGAGTGTTGAAACCAGTCAGTGGTCAGGTAGTGTTGATGCCAAGCATCTCCAGGGACTCTTGTTCGCTCTGGCCTTCACGTGCTCAAGTGCTCCATTGGTGCCAATTGGTGTCAAGTCAAGAAACTTGAGCAAGCCGAGGGCGACAGTGGCAAGGAACAACTCCCTTAAAGGATGTAACCTTGAGAGGAACCAGACTCAGCAGGGACCCATCCATCCTAACGTTATTGTAGACACAGCAGGTGGTACCAGTGCCTCTCATGCAAGGTACCCGAGTCTGATTCCTTCATTTGAGAAAATTTCAAGGGTGGATAAAGAAATCTCAGCAAGGATGTAGCCAAGAATTGAACATTAAGGGGGAACAACTGATGGGAACATTGAGATTACGCAAAGCCGGTGGGGTACCCCTTGAATATGTACCCATTACGGTCCTAAACCTCGGGTTTTAAGGCCTAATTTTCAGCTGCAGGTCTTCAATATCTTTAAAAAATGCTATGCTAATGAATTCAAAACATGTCATCAGGGTCGAGACAAAATCCATCCTTCCTGCTCCAATCGTTCAGCCGTTTATTAATATTTCCTTGCGATTTCTTCTTGCCCGATCTCCATATTCTTACACGATTCAGCCTAAACGTTCAACGACTGATGAGGAGTCGAGGTCCCTATCAATTACACACCATCCATCAAGCGGACCGTCGGCGCGGACGGCGCGCGGGATCGATGGGCAGGCCGCTCACCTCTGAAAACTCGTCTGCCTCGACAGTTTCGGTCCGCAGATTTCTGACCGCGATTAATCACGGACGGTGACGGTAAACGGGGGGAAATTAACTGTGGCCGGAGGCGCGACACGTCCATTAATCACATGACGCCGGGAGAGTGAATAAGACGACGTGGAGATCAGAAGGAGGTATTCAAATTCATGAATTGAATGGGTCGGATTGATCACCGCTATCGGCCAGCCGGGCATATCCGGGTACGTCTGAGAGAGGGGGTTAACCCCGTTTTTTACATACGCTCTGTAGATACAAGCCAGTAAAGTGTGCAGCCCTGTCAGGTCAGTTAAACCACGGCAAACAAACACCCACAGACGATGATGACGGACACTGGCGATGAGTGATCTACGATTTGGGCAAAAAATCACCTAAAAATTTGACAGACTTTGAGCTGGATGTTTTTGCTCAATCTGGCAACCCTGATGTTTGGTCCCTAATTAAGAGGGTAACCAAATTTGTCACAAATACGTATTTAAGTAGAGTAGAGGTGTGTGGATCGAGGATTTAAAAACGTACGGTACCACCTCCTTGTTTCAACACTTCTACACCCACTGTCCATTTTATCAGCTCCACTTACCATATAGAAGCGCTTTGTAGTTCTACAATTACTGACTGTAGTCCATCAGTTTCTCTACATACTTTTTAAACCTGCTTTCACCCTGTTCTTCAGTGGTCAGGACCCCCACAGGACCACCACAGAGCAGGTGTTATTTAGGTGGTGGATGATTCTCAGCACTGCAGTGACACTGACACGGTGCCGGTGTGTTAGTGTGTGTTGTGCTGGTATGATTGTCCACTCACTGTCCACTCTATTAGACGCTCCTACCTAGTAGATGTAAAGTCAGAGACGATCGCTCATCACATACGCTTTGTAGATACTAGCTAGTCTAGTTGAGCCATGGCAGACAAACACCCACAGACGATGACGACGCCTCCGGTGTGAACACTGGTGATGAGCGGTCTACGATTTGGGCAAAAAGAGACCGAAAATCACCTCAGAATTTGACAGACTTGGGGATGGATGTTTTTGCTCGATCTGGCAACCCGGGCGTTGGGTCACTCAATAAGAGGGTAACCAAATTTGTCACAAATACGTATTTAGGTATAGTAGAGGTGTGTGGGATCAATGATTTAAAAACGCAGTGGAAAATAGGGGGTGAAGCAGCCCCGGTTCTGGACTGCTTTGCTTGGGGGGGGCAGTAAAACCTAATGAGGGGGCATGTTGATAGTCATGTTTCTGAAGCCAGAAATATATTCAAGGCTTGATTTGTGCATGAATGATGACAGCCAAGCTATTGATACTGGCTTAAAGTGATGTATGAGGTAAAGAAATAAAAATGCATGTTTTCGAACTTAAACTTAAAACCCAATGATTAAAAAATACATGTTGATTATGTAAATGGAGAAAAAAGATTATCTAATTGTATTTCATTTTAATACGCCCCCTTAATTAAATTGCCATTAGTTCATTAGCCTAACCGCTAACGGCTAATAAAATAATTTAAGCAACACCTATGTAAGAGGTAAGTAACATTAAAGCAACGAAAAACCACAGTTAAGCAAATATTACCATGTGGAAGTCAGTTTAAACTCAGAAGAGTGTTTACCAGTATACCTGCCTCTCGCTCACACTAACAGAACATATACTGCCGAACTGAACTGTTTGGGGCAGTCTGCCGATTTTTATATGACTCAAAGAGCCAATCAGGAATAAGCAAGGAAATATCTTCACACTGTAAAAGGCCTTACGCTACCTTCGTGGCCTAATCAAACCCCGCTCTGTACCACGCAACCTCCGAGCCTCTAGTCTCGCTCGACTTGAGCCCCCATCCAGGACTAAAGGAAGACAAGCATCAAGGCTGTTCTCTGTTCTAGCGCCGAAGTGGTGGAATGAACTTCCTCTGTCTGTCCGAACATCTGAGTCTCTTGCTGTCTTTAAAAAACGATTAAAAACCCACCTTTTTACTAAACACTTAGGCTGACTTGTACTTATTTACTAACATTTTGTTCCATTCTTTTCCATTTAAAAAAAAAAAAAAAAAAAAAAAAAAAAAAAAAAAAGAGGCACTTTGGTTCTAACAGGTTTTAGCAGATTTGTGTTCTTTGACTGTTGTTTTCCTAAACTTGAGAAATGAAATGTTCACTATAGAAGCACTTCTGTAAGTCGCTCTGAATAAAAGCGTCTGCCGTCTGCTAAATGCTGAAAATGAAAATGTAAATGTGATTGGTTCAGAGATAATTTTAAAAATAGCCGTTGCTTGCATTGTGCTTGGGGGGGCAAAGACACAATTTGGGGGGGGCAATGCCCCCCTCAGCCCCCCCCTAGCGCCGGCCTTGGGGTGAAGTGTGTTTTGGGGTGAAGTGTGTTTTGGGGTGAAGTGTGTGTGTGTGTGTGTGTGTGTGTGTGTGTGTGTGTGTGTGTGTGTGTGTGTGTGTGTGTGTGTGTGTGTGTGTGTGTGTGTGTGAAGGGTTAACAAGTGAAGCGCCTCAGTGAGCGCGCGGACGCGGCTTTGACGTCACGAGGCGTCACGCGCGAAATTTGGAAAAGCAAAAATAACGGTCGGAGTGACTCTGTGGCCTCCGGTGTTTGTTTTTATTGTTATTTATTTCTTTATTTTAAGCTACACGCGTCATTAAACGCTTCGTAACGATGTCGGAACACGGCTGCTACTCTCCCAGCTTCAAAAAACCGAGCGACGTGCTTCGCATGAGGAGAAAACGAGCTCGGAGCGACGGCGTTAGCTCAGCCGACCGGCCCGCCGCCTCGGCGTCTCCGCTCCCCGCAGGTATCAGACCGTTCTCCCCGGGGCCTCTGGTGAACTCCCAGGCTCAGACGAAGCGCAGAAACCCGTTCGCGAACATCGAGAACACGTATAACAGCCCCAGGAAGAGAGCGTGCACGGAGGACGGAGGACCGGACTGCAGTCAAGGGTCCCGGTGTGAGCACGGAAGCTCCGGAGAGCGCCCGGCTGACGGCCTCGGTTCGTTCAGCGAACGGCTTTTGGGCGCTGAAAGTATTAAAAAGGTCAATTAAGCTTTAATTATGTATCAGGCTGTAATTGTATATCCAAAAAAAAACAACAAAGCTTTTGTGGGGAATGAGCTTGGGTTAGCTTAGCGGCTAGGCTATGCTAGGCTAACAATACAATACAATAAATAGCCTAAATGCTAATGCTAACAATAGCACTTTGTCCACCACAAATACATTCTATTATACTGCAGCTGCATTCATCATCTGATCCAGATGATGTTTTTAACACTTTTATTTATTGACATGATGGTAATAATAAATAAAATGCCTTTATTTGTCATATATGTGGCAGTGGCAGTGGCAGTGCTGGGATCTGAACAATCAACCTTTCGGTTGACCGCCCTGCCTTTTACCCAAAGTGACTTACAGTGTACAGTTCGAGCAATTGAGGGTTAAGGGCCTTGCAAACCTGGCAACCTGACAGGTGGGGTTCGAACCAGCGACCTTTTGCTTACTAGTCCAGTACCTTAAGTTCTACCCACTAGGCTACCAATACAGTCAAATTACTATTTAAATATGTACCTCTTATGGCAGAAGAGGGCAAACTTTTTAACTCGAGGGCAACACTAGGGTTTAAAATTTGAAGCGGTGTGAACTAATATAACAAGGGCAGTTGTAGCCTAGTGGTTAAGGTACTGGACTAGTAACCGAAAGGTCGCCGGTTCAAGCCCCACCACTGCCAGGTTGCCACTGTTGGGCCCTTGAGCAAGGCTCTTAACCCTCAGTTGCTCAGATTGTATGCTGTCACAGTACTGTAAGTCGCTTTGGATAAAAGCGTCCGCTAAATGCCTAAAATATAAATATATAACTAACATTAATTCCATGTGAAACTCATTACCTAAGAAGTAAAGATTGCCTACCTGTTTACCCTATTCAATTTAGAATAGAAGCACATATAGAAGCACTTTGCCGTTATACAATCACTGACTGTAGTCCGTCTGTTTCTCTGCATGCTTTGTTAGTCGCCTTTCACGCTGTTCTTCAGTGGTCAGGTGGTGGACGGTTCTCAGCACTGCGGTGACACTGACATGGTGCTGGTGTGTCAGTGTGTGTCGTGCTGGTGCGAGCGGATCGGACACAGCAGCGCTGCTGGAGTTTTTAAACACCGTGTCCACTCCTACCTAGTAGATGTAAAGTCAGGGACGATCGCTCATCTCATCTGTCGCTGCTGTTTGAGTCGGTCGTCTTCTAGACCTTCATCAGCGGTCACAGGACGCCGCCCACGGGGCGCCGTTGGCAGCGAGGTGTTTAAAACCTCCAGCAGCGCTGCTGCTGATTTTGATTGATAGCCCAAAGCTCTAGCAGCTAGGCTATCACTGTTTCTGATTTATTAATATACAGTGTAGAATGGGACTGACGAATACTGTAGTCAATGTGTAAGGTAGGTTATGCCTAATAAACTACAATCTTGGTCACCTGAAATATAAGTACAAGCTTTTCACAGTACGATCCAGTAACGGTTATCACCTACATTTGTTTGCTGTACAGACACAGAAGCCAGTTTCCGTCCCCGAAGACGAATCTCTATTCGAAGAGGATTCTTTAGAGTCCGAAAAATCGCCCCCTATCCTAGAGGTTTGTACGTTTTTAAATCCTTCCTAATTAGCTCCTTTAGTTGTATGCAGGCTCCTGACACATTTTCTTCATCCGTGTGTTCTAGAGTCCAGCGGCGCCCGAGGTCGGCGACCAGCCTCGTCCGGAGGTGTGCCCGGAGTACCCGGCCGACTGGAGCCTGAAGACCAGAGTGCTCATCACCTCCCCGCGGTCGTTCTCTTGGGCCGAACATCTGAAGGCTCAGGAGGAAGCTCAGGGCCTGAACCTGCACTGCAGGGCGGAGTATGACGCGCCGCCGCAGCATATACAGGTAACGGTCGAATCTCGCTTTAACGGCTCATAAGATGTTGCAGAACGACCCGGCAATCATCTCAGTAGCTACAATGAATACACACTGAAACTACAGTGTTTTAAAACACACACAAGCATAGTGACCAATCACAAAGCAACACCGCGCCCCCCCCCCTTCCTTCCCCAACGCCTTTTTGTTTGCATGTTCTCCCCGTGTCTGTGTGGGTTTCCTCCCACAGTACAACGACGTGCAAGTGAGGTGTGTAGACATGACATTAACATGACACTGTTGGATCAGTTGCCATTGTTGGGTCACATGGCGTTACCTGAACCTAGCCATTGTGGGGGGGGAGAGAGTCATTAGTGCACCCTTAGGGCCTGTCCCGAGCCTGAAGCGTCGGACGCTCCCTCGTTATTCAGTCAGATCATCACTCAGGATTAAGGCGCCTCAGTAGGAGCATTTTAATGGAGCTAAGAATTTAGACACGCCCTCTTCTCAGGGGTGTAGGAAGACGTAGAATGCGTCGGTGTAGAGAGATCACTGGGTTTTCAGACAGTTGGACTGGCTAAAGTGTAGGTCGCTTTGCGATAGATTGGCACCCTGTCCGGCATGTAGTCCTGTTTCAGACAGACAGACAGACAGACAGACAGACAGACAGACAGAAAGAAAGAATGATAGACAGACAGAAAGAAAGAATGATAGACAGACAGACACAGATAGATAGATAGATAGATAGATAGATAGATAGATAGATAGATAGACAGACAGACAGGTAGATAGACAGACAGGTAGATAGACAGACAGAAACAGACAGGTAGGTAGATAGATAGATAGACAGACAGATATTGACAGACAAACAGATAGATAGAAAGAATGATAGATAGACAGACAGACAGAGATAGACAGACAGATAGATAGACAAATATAGATATAGACAGACAGATAGAAACAGACAGGTAGATAGATAGATAGATAGATAGATAGATAGATAGATAGATAGATAGATAGATAGACAGACAGAAACAGACAGGTAGGTAGATAGATAGACAGACAGACAGGTAGGTAGATAGATAGAAACAGACAGGTAGATAGACAGACAGATAGATAGATAGATAGATAGATAGACAGACAGACAGACAGACAGGTAGGTAGGTAGATAGATAGAAACAGACAGGTAGATAGACAGACAGACAGATAGATAGATAGAAACAGACAGGTAGGTAGGTAGGTAGACAGACAGACAGACAGGCAGGCAGGCAGGTAGGTAGACAGACAGACAGACAGATAGATAGATAGATAGATAGATAGAAACAGGTAGGTAGGTAGGTAGACAGACAGACAGACAGGCAGGCAGGTAGGTAGACAGACAGACAGACAGACAGATAGATAGATAGATAGAAACAGGTAGATAGGTAGGTAGACAGACAGACAGACAGACAGGCAGGTAGGTAGACAGACAGACAGACAGATAGATAGATAGAGATAGACAGGTAGGTAGGTAGGTAGACAGACAGACAGGCAGGTAGACAGACAGACAGACAGGTAGGTAGATAGGTAGGTAGGTAGACAGACAGACAGGCAGGTAGGTAGACAGACAGACAGACAGACAGACAGATAGATAGAGATAGACAGACAGACGATAGATTAGCACCCTGTCCGACATGTAGTCCTGTTTCTGGGTGGCCTCAGACCCATCGATCAAAAACCCAGGCCAGATCAAAACAGTTGAGGATTAAGGGCCTTGCTCAGGGGCCTTGCCAACAGTGGGTACTTTGGCGAATGTGGGGCTTGAACCGGCAACCTTTGGATCACTGGTCTTGTACTCTAACCACTGACGGTGCTGGTCCCATGGGGTCTTTTTCTATGAATGGATGTAGAACGTGATTGGAAGACGGAGCGCTTAATATTCTGTTCATCCTCCAGGAGCCTCGTAGCTGCGCGGAGCTCCGCTGCGGTTTCCAGCAGTGTCTGCAGTACTGGCAGCACCCGTCCCTGCCCTGGCTCTCCCTGTTCCCCAGGATCGGGGCCGAGCGAAGCTTCTCCGGGAAGAGCTCGCCGTGGAATCAGGACGTCGCGGTGCAGCAGAGCCTCATGAGTGAATGGTGAGTCGCACCGTCGATGTTTTTGCACCGTACGTCTTGTTCATGAATCTGTTGTGCATCAATGACTCTCTCTCTTCTGTGTACAGGTCAGTGAGCCTGACTTCACTCTACAGCCTCCTGAAGGCCAGACTCTGTCCGTACTTCTACCTCTGCTCCTACCAGTTCACCGTCTCGTTCAGAGCCGCCGGGCTGAGCGGAACCGGCGGCATCAGCGCTCTCGTGTCCCCCACCACCCGGGGTTTGCGTGAGGCCATGAAGGCGGAAGGTGAATACACAAAGCGCTTTTGCATCCGGGTGCCTAAACGCTACGTGAAAATCGCAGTTCATGCACATGATATATACAGGCATGAGGGCCTTGCTCAAGGGCCCAACAGTGGCAACCTGCCAGTGATGTGGTTTGAACCAGCAACCTTTTGATTACTAGTCCAGTACCTTAGGGCTACAACTGCCCTGGAGTCTGTGCTGGAGTAAAGTCTAACAGTGAGACAGATAGATAGATAGACGATTAGATAGACAGACATGGATAGACAGACACAGACAGATAGACACAGACAGACAGACAGACACAGATAGATACAGACAGAGATAGATAGGTGGATAGACAGACAGACAGATAGACACAGACAGACAGACACACAGACACAGACAGACAGACACAGATAGATAGACAGAGATAGATGGTGGATAGACAGACAGACATAGATAGACAGATAGACACAGACAGACAGACACAGATAGATACAGATAGAGATAGATAGGTGGATAGACAGACAGAAAGACACAGACAGACAGACACAGACAGACACAGACAGACAGACACAGATAGATACAGACAGAGATAGATAGGTGGATAGACAGACAGACATAGATAGACAGATACAGACAGACAGACACAGATAGATACAGACAGAGATAGATAGGTGGATAGACAGACAGACATAGATAGACACAGACAGACAGACACAGACACATAGATACAGACAGAGATAGATAGGTGGATAGACAGACATAGATAGACAGACGGACGGATAGACAGAGACAGACATAGATAGACAGACAGACATAGATAGACAGACACAGACAGACAGACACAGACACATAGATACAGACAGAGATAGATAGGTGGATAGATAGACAGACGGACGGATAGACAGAGACAGACATAGATAGACAGACAGATAGAGATAGATAGATGGATAGACAGACAGAAACAGATAGATAGATAGATAGATGGATGGATAGACAGACAGAAACAGATAGACGGACCGATAGATAGACGATTACATAGACAGACATGGATAGATGGACAGATAGACAGACACAGACAGACAGATAAATAGATCACTTCATTAATCCCATAGGGAAAGTCATTTATTATAGCAGCTTAAGATACATTAAAGCTACAAGTATTAAAGTACAACACCAGCACTAGATTACCCAGAACCCCCCAGGATCAGAGCCACACATCCCTGATTCAGAACCACTGATCGAAGGTGTGAATAAATAAGCACGTTTACAATCTGGACTCAGGCGGGGGAGATTGTGACGCTCTGTGGCTGTGTAGTCTGAGAGAACGCTCTCTGAGGATGGAGTTCTACTCTCATCGAGGGGTTTTAAGCTCAACTTGTTTAACTGCACTCGAATGTTGTGTTTCCTGCAGGAATAGAGT
>NC_086002.1:30702031-30812031 GCF_030014385.1 Trichomycterus rosablanca
CCCTCATAATATAATAATAATAATAATAATAATAATAAAAATATAATAAAATAATAATTATATATAATATATAATAAATTTACAAATTTTCCCCTATAATGAAATATAATAATAATAATAAAAATATAACAATATAATAAAATAAAATAAAATAATAATTATATATAATATATAAAAAATTGACAAATTTCCCCCATAATGAAATATAATAATAAAAATATAACAATATAATAAAATAATAATTATTATTATATATAATATATAAAAAATTGACAAATTTCCCCCTATAATAAAATATAATAATAATAATAAAAATATAACAATATAATAAAAATATAATAAAATAATAATTATATATAATATATAAAAAATTTACAAATTTCCCCCATAATGAAATATAATAATAATAATAATAAAAATATAACAATATAATAAAAATATAATAAAATAATAATTATATATAATATATAAAAAATTGACAAATTTCCCCCTATAATAAAATATAATAATAATAATAAAAATATAACAATATAATAAAAATATAATAAAATAATAATTATATATAATATATAAAAAATTGACAAATTTCCCCCTATAATAAAATATAATAATAATAATAAAAATATAACAATATAATAAAAATATAATAAAATAATAATTATATATAATATATAAAAAATTGACAAATTTCCCCCTATAATAAAATATAATAATAATAATAATAAAAATATAACAATATAATAAAATAAAATAATAATAATAATTATATATAATATATAAAAAATTGACAAATTTCCCCCTATAATAAAATATAATAATAATAATAAAAATATAACAATATAATAAAAAAATAAAAAAATAATAATTATATATAATATATATGAAAAATTGACAAATTTCCCCCTATAATAAAATATAATAATAATAATATAACAATATAATATAATAAAATATAATAACAATAATTATATATAATATATAAAAAATTTACACATTTCCCCCTGTAATAAAATATAATAATAATAATAATATAATAATATAATAAAATATAATAACAATAATTATATATAATATATAAAAAATGTACACATTTCCCCCTGTAATAAAAGTCTATCTTATCTTATCCTATAATAATGACTATTATGATATTGCACTGGGCATCCAGGGTTCGAATCTCAGCTGTGCTATCGGCCTCATTGGGTTTTATTCCAGTATCACAGAGCGTTTGTGTGTCCTCTGCCCAGGCGTAAAGAGCACAGCGAGGTGCGACTGGACCACAGGCCCGAGTCGGTGGTGCTGGTGGAGGGCTCCAACACCTTCACGCTCATCAACTTCCTCATCAACTGTAAGAGTTTGGTGGCCGCCGCCGGTTCTCAGGCCGGATTACCCCCCACCCTGCTGGCTCCCAGCGCCTTCAGAGGAGCCACGCTGCACACGCTGAAGGTGAGGAGCTGAAAGAACGCTGTACATGTGAGGAATATTGTGAGTGATGTTCACTCACCCATCCAGATCATTGCATTCAGGTGTTCCGATCACTTCCATGGCCACAGGTGTATAAAACCGAGCACCCCGGCATGCAGACCGCTTCTACACACATTAGTGAAAGAACGGGTCGCTCTCAGGAGCTCAGTGAATTCCAGCGTGGTACCGTGATGCCACCTGTGCAACAAGTCCTCACTACTAGATATTCCACAGTCCACCGTCAGTGCTATTATAACAAAGTGGAAGTGATTGGGAACGAAGCGGTAGCCACGTAAGATGACGGAGCGGGTCAGCGGATCCTACAGTCGATCGCTACAGACCTCCAAACTTCATGTGGCCTTCAGACCAGCTCAGGAACAGCGTGTAGAGCTTCATGGAACGGGTTTCCACGGTCGCAGCTGCATCCGAGCCTCACATCACCGAGTGCAGTGGTGTAAAGCACGCCGCCACTGGACTCTATAGCAGTGACGAATCAGGCTTCTCCGTCTGGCGATCCGATGGACGAGTCTGGGTTTGGCGGTTGCCGGTTGCCGGTTGCTTGACCAGGGAAGTTAGGGCTGGCTGATCGATGCCACCTGCACAGAGTACTACAGTATGGAGAATTTGACTCTCCGTGCGTGATACGGATCTCCATGTGAAAAGAAGCGGTCGACCACTGCACACGTGTTGGAAAGGCTGCGTGTTAGTCACCGCCCTCCTCGGTCAAGAATGCGCATATAAATTAATTATTTTATTTACTATAATAAATTATGATATATATTTTTTTATTTACTATAATACAAAGTTATTTCATAGAATACATTTTAATAAAGTCATTATTTTATTTATAGAATAAATTATAATAAATTAATTATTTATTTAAAAGATATAAATTATAATAAATGTATTCTTTATTTAACAGAATAAATTATAATACATTTATTCTTTTATTTAACAGAATAAATTATATACATTTATTATTTTATTAAACAGAATAAATTATAATAAATTAATTATTTTATTTACTATAATAAATTATAATATATTTATTTGTATTTACTATAATATAAAGTTATTTAATAGAATACATTTTAATAAAGTAATTGTTTTATTTAATAGAATAATTTATAATAAATTAATTATTTTATTTAAAAGAATAAATTATAGGTAAATTATTTTATTTAACAGAATAAATTATAATAAATTAATTATTTTATTTACTATAATAAATTATAATATATTTATTTGTATTTACTATAATACAAAGTTATTAATAGAATACATTTTAATAAAGTAATTGTTTTATTTAATAGAATCAATTATAAAAATTCTTTTATTTAGCAGAATAAATTATAATAAATGTATTCTTTTATAAACAGAATAAATTATAATAAATTCTTTTATTTAACAGAATAAATTATAATAAATGTATTCTTTTATTAAACAGAATAAATTATAATAAATTCTTTTATTTAACAGAATAAATTATAATACATTTATTTTTTTATTTAATAGAATCAATTATAATAAATTATTTTATTAAACAGAATAAATTATAATAAATTCTTTTATTTAACAGAATAAATTATAATACATTTATTATTTTATTGAACAGAATAAATTATAATACATTTATTATTTTATTTAATAGAATCAATTATAATAAATTCTTTTATTTAGCAGAATAAATTATAATAAATTTATTATTTTATTTAACAGAATAAATTATAATACATTTATTATTTTATTTAATAGAATCAATTATAATTAATTAAACTGGAAATTAAATGCATTTGTGTGCTTGTTTTACTTCTTATACTGGAACTTGATGCAAATATCCATATCATTGTTTGGGGGGGTGGGGGGGGGGGGGGGGGGCAGAACCCACAGATCCGCTCTAGCTTCACTGTCTTTGATTTGGATTAAAACCTGTAAGAGTTTCAAGCATTTATGATGTCATTAATTTAACTGCATAAGGTTTTTCTGAACGGATTTAAATGTGTGAATGCGCCTGTGTACAGAGGGAGGATCAGGGTGCGTTTCAAATCGGCCGAGCTCTGACACAAGCGAGACAGATTGATCGCTAACACCCCTAACCCGAGTCCGTTTGTCTTCGCCGTGCCGCCCCCCCCCCCCCCCCCCCCCCCCCAGGCCCGGAGCGTGAACGTGAAGACCCAGGTGAGGACGGGATACCAGGACGGTGTGCAGTCTGGAGGTGACCGGGCCCATCATGCCCCACGCGCTCCACGCGCTCACACCAGCTCCTGAAACCGGCGCAGAGGGAGACTTCTCCGTCGTGCTGTACACTCACGAGCCCAGCGCCGTCCTCAACGTTCCAGTCGCCGACCCCCACCGAGAGGTACGTGACCTACGAGACGTGCGCAGCGCAAGTCACCTCGCAGAAAGAAGGTCCTGGGTTCGATTGCATGTTCTCCCCGTGTCCATGACTGACTGACATTATTTAGGGCCCCAGCCGTATGTGACTAGTATGTAGTGGGCTATTGGAACACAGCCAGTGATGCAGTGATAAATAAATCCTTTCCCCCCCCCACACAGAACCCTGCAGGACAGGAGCTGGGCGGGTGCGGCCTGCAGCCGAGCACCGTGCAGCAGCTGACCGAGCCGAGCACGCTGGGAAAAGGCGCGCTCCGAAACCTCCACATGAAGGACTACTCGTACAGCTGGAGGTCCTGACGGCCTCATCATTCTAACATCTGGATTCTAAGCAAAGCTGCTGTGGGCCTGCATGAACTGTGAAATGTGAAGTAAACAAAACACTACAGGCTTTAGGACGAACGTTTAAAGGGTGATAATTACAGTGTGTGTGTGTGTGTTTGTTCAAGTAGAAAACTTGATGTTTTTACCATGTGCACATTTAATAATATTAAATGAACAGATTTTTGTCTTTTACTTTGACTTGTGTGTTTTTTTTTTTTTTTTTTTGTAAGTGCAGTAAAAAAAGAGTTAAAAAGTTGGGACGGGTTGGAAAACGCTAATAATAATTAAGTGCAGTGTTTCTTACCTTCATTTATGAATTCAAAATAAAAAAACAAAATCTTTTATTTAATAAATTATAATAAATTAATTATTTTATTTACTATAATAAATTCTAACATTTTTATTTTTATTTACTATAATACAAAAAATTTTAATAGAATACATTTTAATAAAGTAATTATTTTATTTAATAGAATACATTATAATAAATTAATTATTTTATTTAATAGAATAAATTATAATAAATTAATTATTTTATTTAATAGAATAAATTATAATACATTTATTCTTTTATTTAACAGAATAAATTATAATAAATTTATTCTTTTATTTAATAGAATCAATTATAATAAATTTATTCTTTTATTTAATAGAATCAATTATAATAAATTTATTCTTATATTTAATAGAATACATTTTAATATATTTATTCTTTTATTTAATAGAATCAATTATAATACATTTATTCTTTTATTTAATAGAATCAATTATAATACATTTATTCTTTTATTTAATAGAATCAATTATAATAAATTTATTCTTTTATTTAATAGAATCAATTATAATAAATTTATTCTTATATTTAATAGAATACATTTTAACATATTTATTCTTTTATTTAATAGAATCAATTATAATACATTTATTCTTTTATTTAATAGAATCAATTATAATAAATTTATTCTTTTATTTAATAGAATCAATTATAATAAATTTATTCTTTTAATAGAATCAATTATAATAAATTTATTCTTTTATTTAATAGAATGAATTGTAATAAATTCATTATTTTATTTAATAGAATCAATTATAATAAATGTATTCTTTTATTTAATAGAATCAATTATAATAAATTTATTCTTTTATTTAATAGAATCAATTATAATAAATTTATTCTTTTATTTAATAGAATGAATTGTAATAAATTCATTATTTTATTTAATAGAATCAATTATAATAAATGTATTATTTTATTTAACAGAATAAATTATAATAAATTAATTATTTTATTTAATAGAATCAATTATAATAAATTAATTACTTTATTTAATAGAATCAATTATTAAAAATTATTTTTTAATAATAAATAATAAAACTATAATATACAATTATTTTTGCATTTCAGCCCAACACAAAAAAAAAATTTAGGACGAGGCAATTTAGACCTAGTAATGATGTAAAAAAAATTTTTAAATACATGTGAATATAAAAAAAATGTTATGAGAAGCAACGGCAACATTACAAAGGAGTAAATGCTTTACCGGCCCTACTTCTTTGGATTTTTTATTATTATTATCAAGTCGTATCCAATTTCCTGACTGCATTACGCTTCCTCTCTACTGATCTGCACCCTGACCGAGGAGAGCCGTCACCTGCACGAGGCGAGTCCACGTGTGGATCAGCTTTGTGTTCGGAGAGTCAAACCATGATCCACGTCATCCCTCGTCTCTGTGCAGCGATGGCATCGATCGGTCAGTTATGAGGAGTCCCCTCGGGCATCCTCCCTACTAACCAGCCGGTCATTGTTCGCGTAGGCGCCCAACCCAGTAGTCTGAGATGTCGGCTCTGGTGTGCTAGTGTGTTTTTCAATGGATGTACAGACTACTGTACCTACTTCCACCACCCTCCTGGTACAGAGGTACAGATTCACCGCTCACCGGGAACTTGAAGCGATGCTTCGGGAAGCACCAGCTCCACCAGAGAGAACGACGTTAAGGTGAGAAGCACATCAACAGTACTAATAACCAGCCAACTACCTAACAGACATGACTGGCTATGTCTGAGGAAGGGAGGGGGGCGGATACCCTACAATGGAGCTTACATTTAACGTTTTTTTTTTATTGAAGTTATCAAAAATTTACCTTCTATTAAATTATATGTTAAAAAAAAAAGTATGATTTTTTTTTTTTTTTTTACAATCCAGCCGCTCTTTTCTCACAAAAAAACTACAATTATGGCGGACGGATGCAGACCGACAAACTGAGGTTTTTTTTTTGTTTTAAACGTAAATAAATTCTTGTTGAATTTAATTTGTATAAAACTGTAATTAAACAAGTGTAATTTATTTGTAAATTCGGGGACAGTTTAACCGTGTTCCGTACACGGAAAAAGACGTTAGCTGGTGTGCTAGCGAGTTGCACATCCTGAGGTAAAACTGCCGTGATACAATCGCCGAAATCGCTTTCTAAGTAGTGCACGAGTAATCCCCTTATGACTTCGATGTCGCTTTAGAAGCCTACTAGGTAGGCAGCAGGCAGCAAGGGAGCTTACTAGGTATTGGAACAGACCCACTCACGTTCACATTCATAGCTGCTGAAGACGGCAAACAAGCCCGTGTTGTTTTCTGTGAATAAAATCTGTACAATTTATTCAATTATTAATTAATATTTCATTATTAATTATTACATAGATTAGTTTTATTACTACTATTTATTATTTATGAATAATTATAATAAAATAATTATTTTATTATAAAAAGTTATAAAATAATTATTTTATTTAATAGAATAAATTATAATAAAGTAACTTTACATAATAAATTACAATACATTTATTATTTTATTTAATAGAATAAATTATAATGCATTTATTGTATTTAATAGGAAAAATTATAATACATTTTATTATTTTATTTAATAGAATACATTATAATAAATTAATTTTTATTTATTAGAATAAATTATAATACATTTATTTTATTTAATAGAATAAATTATAATACATTTTATTATTGTATTTAATAGAATAAACTATAATTGAATTTTATTTAATAGAATAAATTATAATACATTTTATTTTTTAATAATAAAACTGTAATATAGAATTATTCTTGCATTTCAGCCCAACACATAAAAAAAATGAGGACGAGGTAATTTAGACCTAGTAATGATGTCAAAAAAAATTTAAATACATGTGAATATAAAAAAAATGTTATGAGAGGCAACGGCAACATTACAAAGTGGTAAATGCTTTACCGTCCCTACTTCTTTGGATTTTTATTATTATTTGCATTCTTCCCACAATTTTCCCCTTAGTTTAGTCGTATCCAATTACCTGATTGCAGTACACTTCCTCTCTACTGATCTACACCCTGACTAAATTCGTTTTATTATTATTATTTATTATATTATTTTGTGATTCCGGATACATATCACCATGTACACTCTATTTTCCTCATTTTTTTATTTTATTATTGCTGCTGGTCTCACCGAGAGCCACCAAACAAAGTGTATTTATTCAGTACACAAAGCCATATTTTAATTTTCAACGTTATTACATTTATTAAAGACAGACCACGTTTCCAAATCAAAGAAACTTAAAAGACGAATCGAATAAAAACGCGTCCTCATCATATTACAACATATTACATGTGCAGTCAGTCGCTTTCTTATTTATCTTATTTATATACATCTAAGAATCTCTCTCTTCGTTCGGGTATTCAGGTGCTGGTGGCTGCGGTGAACACGGGTCCCGAGTGCATGCTGTCCCCGGCGATCTCCCCCATGGCCTGGAGAGCCACGGTGGCCGCCATGGCCTTGGCGTGCTTTTTGTTGGGGCTGGCCGTCTGAGGCTGGTATTCGCACCCGTTCACCGCGACCTGGACGGAAACACAAACCAAAGTATTTCGTACTGATTAAATCCGGTCCCAAATAACCCAGTACACGTTTGGACGCATCTACAGTCAGAACTGTTCCGTCATGGGTGTGTTGCGCACTGACCTTAAAGAGGAAATTCTTCCGGTGGTCGGGGCCGGTGTGGAGCACCATGACGAACTCGGGCGGGGCCCATCTCTTCTTGTTACACAGCTCCATTAAAGCGGACACCGGGTGCTTTCCTGCGAGAGATGCAGAGCAGAACGTCACATGCTTCAATATACAGTACACCGATCGGCCATAACATTAAAACCACCTCCTTGTTTCTACCTCCTTGTCACCTACTATAAGGTAAGTGGAGCTGATACAATTACTGACTGTAGTCCATCTGTTTCTCTACATACTTTTTTTAACCTGCATACTCTTCGCAGGTATTATTTAGGCGGTGGATCATTCTCAGCACTGCACTGACACTGACATGGTGCTGGTGTGTTAGTGTGTGTTGTGCTGGTACGAGTGGAGCTTTTAAACACCTCACTGTCCCTGCTGGACTGAGAATAGTCCACCAACCAAAAATATCCGGCCGACAGCGCCCCGTGGGCGGCGTCCTGTGACCGCCGATGAAGGTCTAGAAGACGACCGACTCAAACAGCAGCGATAGATGAGATGAGCGACCGTCTCTGACTTTACATCTACAACTAGGTAGGAGTGTCTAACAGAGTGGACAGTGAGTGGACACGGTGTTTAAAAACTCCAGCAGCGCTGCTGTGTCTGATCCACTCATACCAGCACACTGCAGTGCTGAGAATGATCCACCACCTAAATAATACCTGCTCTGTGGTGGTCCTGACCAGTGAAGAACAGAGTGAAAGGGGGTAACAAAGCATGCAGAGAAACAGATGGACTACAGTCAGTAATTGTAGAACTACAAAGTGCTTCTATATGGTAAGTGGGGCTGATAAAATGGACAAGGGGTGCATACAGATGTTGCCCTCTACACTTCTTGGCCTCTTTATTAGGAACACACACTGTAAAATCTGGATATGAGGGTTCGATTGATAAATAGGGTACGAAGGAGCTGCAGAGCAACAAATAGGCTGCAGTCAGTAATTGTATACCCACAAAGTTAACGTGTTTGGTAGGTGTAGCTTATAAAATAAGCAATGAATGAACGTCACAGATGGGTGTTCCTAATAAAGTGCCCTAAAGTACATACAGACTCACCTAGAAGATCCTTCATCACCACCATGTTGCCAGATTTCTGGGTCTTCTCCCCCTCCGCTACAAGTCCTACCAAGATCAAAGCAAAGCAGGATGTTAACCGGATCACGTTTACATGGTGGATCATCTCGAGTATTTAGGATTCATGTGCTGTCCGTGTACTTTTGGTCATTCGATTCTCATCATTCTCGCTCTCTACTGGTGCTGACCCCCCGGCCCGACTGAGGAGAGCGAGACCGACACACGCCCCCTCCGACACGTGCGCAGTACCGACCGCCTCTTTTCACCCGAGAGGCGAGTTCACGTGCGGATCAGCTTTGTGCTCATCCTACCCTGTGAACGGCGCCCGATCGTCGTTCGTGTAGCCGCCCAGCCCAGCCGAGAGTCGATACGATGCGATGCGCTAGTGTGTTTTACCGCTATGGTGCGTCACATGATCATCACTGCCTAAGCGATCGAGGGTTGACATCAACCCGACATCAATGGGGCTTGACCCAGCGACCTCTCGATTACCCGTGTACGTCGGACCGGCCTCACCTTTGCGGTCGGTCTTGAAATCGATCACGATGGGTTCGACCGTGCCCTCTCTGTGCTTGCCCAGGCCTTCGCCGGCACGCCAGCCCATCTTCTTCATCAGCAGCTCCCCCACGCCTCCGGAGACGGGCGCGGCCCGCAGGAACTGGTCCTGGACGGGAGGGGAACGGGGGGGGGGCGGAGGGACAGAAGAGAACAGAACAGAACGGAACAGGTATTTAGCGAGAGGCCTGGACTTCATTTGCAGTCGTGTTTAATTAATTAAACGTTTTAGCTTATTTAAATGTAGTAATTAAATTTCCTGGGAGTCACATGACCGGGCGTGTCAGAACCAGCCTTACCATGTCATGGGTTCAGAAGCAGACAGACAGAGCCATTAAATAAAAGAGAAATAAAGGAGTATATGGGTGCTGTATGACATACGTACCTAGGCCCTCGTCACCGGCCGAGCATCTGACGCGAACGGAAGGGGGCCTGAGAGTGACCGTGGCAACGGGGCGGCTACAAGGACTGACCCTGCAACAAGTTTCCATACAGAGTGGTGAGAGTTCACAGGTCAGGCTGTGAACCCCCACCCCTCTTCCGCTCCCCGTCCCGAACCCCCACCCCACCACCTCCACCAGCAGAAATAGCAAAACCACTGACCGAGCAGTAGCCGGACGTCCGTGGCGGTTACCTTTTTGATCCACGCCTGCGGCCCGCTGTTGGACAGCTCGTCGGACGACAGCACCTGGGCGCCGGTGGAGCCGGTGAAGAGACCCGGGATGGTGTTGGACTGAGCCCAGGCGTCCACCTGTACGCACACGTCGGGGATTAAGAGATGACCGGTGGACGTTATTACGCTGGAGAGAAAACGCCACACTGACCTGCTCCTGGGCGCGGTTCAGCATGCACATGGCGTTGATGTCGAAGGGATTCTCGGCCAGTCGCTTCTGCGCCACCGCCCTCTCGCTGACCGCCAGTGTGATGTCCACCGGCTAAAGGAGAGAGAGACAAACAATTAGGTCTCGTTCAGAACTCGATTCGGTTTAGTATGAGTCTGCAGGCGGCTACGCAGACACACGATTGGCTGTGTCTGTAGGGGGTGGGACAATAGCTAGCATGTGGTTCCTTGTCGTTGGATTGGCTGTGTCTGTAAGGGGTGGGACAATGGCTAACACGTGGTTCCTTCTCTCTGGGGCAATTGCAGCCTCTACACGATTGGCTGTGTGTCTGTAAGGGGCGGGACAACAGCTGACACAGGGTTGCTAATTGCTGGATTGGCTGTGTGTCTGTATGGGGCGGGACAATGGCTGACACATGGTTCTTGGTCGCTGGATTGGCTGTGTCTGTATGGGGCGGGACAATGACTGACACAGGGTTCCTCGACTCTGGGCAACTGCGGCCTCTACATGATTGGCTGTGTCTGTATGGGGCGGGACAATGGCTGGCACATGGTTCTTCATCGCTGGATTGGCTGTGTCTGTAGGGGGCGGGACAATGGCTGGCACACGGTTCTTTGTTGCTGGATTGGCTGTGTCTGTAGGGGCGGGACAATAACTGACACATGGTTCTTGGTCGCTGGATTGGCTGTGTCTGTATGGGGCGGGAAATGGCTAACACGGGGTTCCTCGTCGCTATATTGGCTGTGTCTGTATGGGGTGGGACAATGGCTAACACGTGGTTCCTTCTCTCTGGGGCAATTGCGGCCTCTACACGACTGGCTGTGTGTCTGTAAGGGGCGGGACAACGGCTGACACAGGGTTCCTCATCGCTGGATTGGCTGTGTCTGTAAGGGGCGGGGCAATGGCCGACACGTGGTTCCTCGTCGCTGTATGATTGGCTGTGTCTGTATGGGGCGGGTCAATGGCCGACACGTGGTTCCTCGTCGCTGTATGATTGGCTGTGTCTGTATGGGGCGGGGCAATGGCCGACACGTGGTTCCTCGTCGCTGTATGATTGGCTGTGTCTGTAAGGGGCGGGGCAATGGCCGACACATGGTTCCTCGTCGCTGTATGATTGGCTGTGTCTGTATGGGGCGGGTCAATGGCCGACACGTGGTTCCTCGTCGCTGTATGATTGGCTGTGTCTGTATGGGGCGGGTCAATGGCCGACACGTGGTTACTCGTCGCTGGATTGGCTGTGTCTGTAAGGGGCGGGACAACGGCTGACACGACAAGAGTGTCCAGAGTGAGAACTGACCTGTGCGGGTGCCTCTGGGAAGACGCTGTCGCTGTCCTTGCCCTGGACCTCGGTCTCGGCGGACCCCGGCGAGGTCTCGGCCTTGTCGCTCTTCTTCTCCACGGGCGTCCACTCCCCGTACGCTCCTTCTCCCTCCTTCTTACGGTGCTGCGAGCCCGAAGACACGGGGAACTCCTTGGCGAAGGCGGCCTCCGTCCTGACCGCCGGCTTCACCGAGGGGTTCTGGAGGAGGGGAGGGGGACACATGGTGGCACAGGAAGGGAAGGACAGGTTACTGAAAATGAGAGAGAGAGAAACAGAGAGAGAGAGAGAGAACTGTATTCAATCAAATGATTGGTTAAAGAAGCCATCATCTTCAACCAATCATATCGCTGAATACATTTCAAGTTCTAGAGATTGGCTGTAAGTCTAAATGGGGCGGGACGATGGCTAACACAGGGTTCCACATCTCTGGGGCAATTGTGGCCTTTACACGATTAGCTGTGTGTCTGTAGGGGGCGGGACAATGGCTAACACGTGGTTCATCATTGCTGGATTGGCTATGTCTGTAAGGGGCGGGACAATGGCTGACACAGGGTTCCTCTTTGCTGTATGATTGGCTGTGTCTGTAAGGGGCGGGACAATGGCTGACACAGGGTTCCTCTTTGCTGTATGATTGGCTGTGTCTGTAAGGGGCGGGACAATGGCTAACACGTGGTTCATCATTGCTGGATTGGCTGTGTGTCCGTATGGGGCGGGACAATGGCTGACACAGGATTCCTCTTTGCTGTATGATTGGCTGTGTCTGTAAGGGGCGGGACAATGGCTGACACATGGTTCCTCGTCGCTGGATTGGCTGTGTCTGTAAGGGGCGGGACAATGGCTGACACAGGATTCCTCTTTGGTGTATGATTGGCTGTGTCTGTAAGGGGCGGGACAATGGCTAACACGTGGTTCCTTATCTCTGGGACAATTGCGGCCTGCTTCGCATTCGTCCGCCATATTATCATTTTTAAGTCAGTAATCGAAAGGTGGCTGGTTTAAGTCCCACCACAGCCTTCAGGTGGTACAACTAGATTGGGAGGAAAATCGGAGGAGCATATAATAAATAAATAAATAAATAACGTCTTGAGTTATACGTACACCGAGACTGAACGTGATGCCCTTAATGTCCTTAAGGGATGCGGATCCGAAGGGCTTGTCATCGTCCTCGTCGTCCGACACGTGCGGCTTGGCGACGGCCATCTCCTCCTTGCTTTCCGCGATCTGTTTGCATTTCTGAAGTAAACGATATCCGAATATTTATTATTATTTAGCGATTCATCCCTAAATACGTCGTAGTTTACGATCCAGATGATCGACACATACTTCTGTCAGCTCCTTGATGCTGTAGCTGTTGGCCTCTTTGGCCAACTTCCTCTTGGCTTCCTCGACGGACACCAGGTTGGACGCGGCCGACGACGGGGGCTTGTTGGCCATCGCGGGCAGGGGGGCCAGCTGCGACAGGGCGGCCAGGGCGCCCATGCCGGACAGCGCAGCCGTCATGGTGGCGGCCGTCATGCTGGCCACGGCGGCGTTCAGGTTCCCGGACAGAGACGAGAACGGGAGCTGCAGGACGGTCTTGGGTCGGAGGCTGTCCGGGATCGGCATCCCGACCTTGGCGCACATGGCCGCCGCGTTAGCCTTGGCGATTTCAAGCAGCTGGTCTTTATCTGGAGGAATCGAGCGCATGGTTAATACAAAGGGGGAATCAAGACACCGTTTTATGCTAAATGCTAATGCTAAATCCTAAAAATGGGCGCTTGAATGGCGCACCACGGCTAAGATCTACGCTCCCTGTCCAGGGTGTTCCTGCCTTGCTGCCTGTGTTTTTCAATGGAGCTGAACCCGTCCAGCCCAAGCAGGAATCCGAATTTCCCAGTTTATCGTGTTTATATACAAACAATTGAATAAACAATTCGTTTGAGGACAGACTGAAGCGAGAGGCTTCATTTGTTCAGCTAGCTTCTTCCAACCAAGTTTTCTGGCTGCGATATGACAGACGGAAATTGAAATCAGAAGGTCCTGAGATCTAATCTCACAGATCTAATCTCTATGCTAGCCTGATCGAGAAAAAGTGGTATGTTAGTCCTACGCTGTACCGGAATAGACGCTACAGTTATTACATAATGTGACACATGGTTTATCATTGCTGGATTGGATGTGTTTGGGGCGGGACAATGGCTTACATGGGGTTCTTCATCGCTGGGACAATTGCGGCCTCTGCGAGATTGGCTGTTAGTTTGTGGGGGGCGGGACAATGGCTAACACGTGGTTCATCATGGCTAGGTTGGCTGTGTGTCTGTAAGGGGCGGGACAATGGCTAACAGGGTTCTCATTGCTAGATTGGCTGTGTGTCATTAGGGGGCGGGACAATGGCTTACTTGGGGTCCCTCGTCGGGCAATTGCGGCCTCTGCACGATTGGCTATGTCTGTATGGGGCGGGACAATGGCTAACACAGGGTTCCTCGTCGCTAGATTGGCTGTTAGTTTGTAGGGGGCGGGACAATGGCTGACAGGGTTTCTCGTCGCTGGATTGGTTGTATGTCTGTAATGGGCGGGACAATGGCTAAAACAGGGTTCTCATTGCTAGACTGGCTGTGTGTGTAAGGGGCGGGACAATTGCTAACATAGGGTTCCTCGTCACTGGATTGGCTGTGAGTCTGTATGGGGCGGGACAATGGCTAACACGTGGTTCATCGATGCTGGATTGGCTGTGTCTCGTTAGGGGCGGGGCAACGGCTGACACAGGGTTCCTACGCTATACCAGAATAGACGCTACAATTATTACATCATTAGATACTTTATGACATCATAACGCGGGCAGCCTCGCGATACGATTGGAATACGATTCGTACCGAGCTCGGTGAGGCGCGGGGGCGTCTTGCTGGCGCTGCGCCGACCGCCGGAGGTCGACCCCTTCTTCCGCAGGATGACCACGGGGGAACGACTCGGCTGCCGTTTCCACCGGTCCCTCTGGTTGAACGTGCGACTTCTAAAATCGCCCCTCCTTCTGGACCGAGAGCCGGACCTGGACCTTCTTGACCGGGAGCGAGACCTCCTTCTGTTTGGGGACCTGGAACTCCTGGAGGTCATCCGTCTCCCGGGGGAACGGGAACGCTTCCTTCTCGGGGACTTGGATCTAGAACGTGACTTTGATCTCTTTCTTCTTGGAGACTTTGATCTGGTTCGAGACTTTGATCTCTTCCTTCTTGGCGACTTTGATCTTGTTCGAGACTTTGATCTTCTTTTTGGAGACTTGGATCTCTTTCTTCTCGGAGACTTTGATCTAGAACGAGACTTTGATCTTCTTCTCCTTGGAGACTTGGATTCTGATTTCCTTCTCCTTGGTGAACAGGCCTTTAATGTCTTCCTTTTCGAAGACCTGGATCTAGAACGGGACTTCGATCTTCTTCTCCCTGGAGACCTGGACTTGGATTTCCTTCGCTCTGGCGAACCGGCCTTCGATTTTTTCCTTTCTGGAGACGTGGATTCGGAACGTCTGGGTTTAAACCTCCTTTGCGATTGAGACCTTGCGCTGTCCTTGGACGAATGTCTGGAGCTTCTACGTTTATGCGGAGATCTTGATCCGGACCTCGATTGGGAGGCCTCAGGCTTTGCGCAAGGGACCTGCTCTTCACTTTCGGTCTTTGGATCTTTAGACGTACTAGACCGATCTTCGGGAAGATCTTTGACGTCCTGCGTCAACTCGGCTGTGGGGTCGGTCTTAGTACTAGAAGCATTCCCTTCCAAGAAGGGAATCGGTCGCCACGAACCTGTGAGCTTCTTCTCTTGCTCATCGCCCACAGGTCTACCATTGGTAAGGCTGTCGGAGGAATTCCCAGAATTCCCAGACTGCTCTTGGTTCACAGTGGCATCGTTGCTGCCGACTTGTACCAGTGCACCGTTTCCGTGTCTCTCTTCAAAACCAGATCTCGATTTAGACCGAGATCTAGAACGTCTGGAACGTTGACTTGACCCGGACCTGCTCCTTCTCACTCTAGACCTCGACCTGGATCGGCTTCTCCGTTTGGGTTTCGTTCTCGACGTAGACGGCGACTTGGATCTCCGTCTCGATTCCGACGCGGAACGGGAGCGCCGAGCTCCGTTCTGTCGGCCGTCCGCCTCGGATTCTGCGTTTCTGTCGGACGTCGGCTCGACTTTCGGGACGATATCGGGTAGATGGCGGGGCGCTCCCCCGGACTCCGCGGTCTCTCTGAGGGCCTTCGCGGGCTCCGACTCGGACGCCGAGGAGCTACCGGAACCGTTTCTTTTTTCTTTGCGCTTCTTCTTTTTCTTTCTCTTCTTTTTCTTTATGCTAGGAAGGGAGACACACGCAGACGTATCCGGGTTATTGGCGGAAAACCGGGGTCACAATACGACTGGGGACGACGGAGATCTGTCGCGACTCTCCGTGCACGATACGAAGCTCCGTATGAACCTGCCTCGCAGGTGAAAAGAAGCGGTCGGATTCTAGCGGATACTAGACTGTACTGGCCAATTTATTAGGAACACCCACCTTTTTACCTTATTCTCTTGGACACTGACGCCGAGGTCCTCGTACGAGGACGACACGCACTACCGTATCATTGTCATAACACAGAGGTCATGTGACTAGTGGGAGTCCCAATTGATTGATAAAGGGAGCAAAGGGGGGGGGGAACGTACAGAGCGTCAGACGGGATACAGTCAGTAATTGTATAGCTACAAGGTTCATCTGTATGGAAGTTATCGACGTTTGCCCTTATTTATCCGGGCTTGGGACCTGCACTAAGGGTGCGCTGAGGTATCCCGCCTCCCAACGCTGGCTAGCGTCCACGAGGACTTCTGCTCGTCCGAGGGTTACGACCTCTCGTGCACCGATCCCCGTTGTCCGCCGTCGTATCGTGCGGCACTCTCCGTGCGCAATACGGATCTCCGTATGAACCCACCTCGCGGGTGAAAAGAAGCGGTCGGATTCCGGCGGATACTAGACTGTACTGGCCAATTTATTAGGAACACCCACCTTTTAACCTTATTCTCTTGGACACTAACGCGGAGGTCATGCGACAGATAGGCTACAGTCAGTAATTGTATAGCCACAAGGTTCATCTGTATGGAAGGTATCGACGTTTGCCCTTCTGTTTATCCAGGCTTGGGACCCGCACTAAGGGTG
Organism: Trichomycterus rosablanca; assembly: GCF_030014385.1. Taxonomy (NCBI): domain Eukaryota; kingdom Metazoa; phylum Chordata; class Actinopteri; order Siluriformes; family Trichomycteridae; genus Trichomycterus; species Trichomycterus rosablanca. The sequence continues at coordinate 30,719,192 of NC_086002.1, forward strand.
CACTGATGTGTCCCGCCATCCATAAGGACTTGTTTGTCCGAGGGTTACGACCTCTGCTGCACGATACGACGGGGGACAACGGAGATCGGTGCGCGATACGGATCTCCGCAGGTGAAAAGAAGCGGTCGGCTTCTAGTGGACACTAGACTGTACTGGCCAATTTATTAGGGACACCCACCTTTCAACCTTATTCTCATGGACACTGCCGTGTTATTACGGCACGTGAAGAGGTCATGTGATCAGTGGGAGTCCCGATCGATTGATTAAAGGGAGCACTGGGTGGAAAAAGCGTACAGAGCGACAGAGGGGCTACAGTCAGTAATCGTATAGCCACAAGGTTCATCTGTATGGAAGGTAAACCGGGCGCCCATGAGGAGTTCGGCTAGTCTGAGGGTTACGACCTCTGCTGCACGATATGACGAGGGACAACGGAGATCGGCGACCGACTCTCCGTGCGCGATACGGATCTCCGTATCAGTCCACCTCACGGGTGAAAAGAAGCGGTCGGCTAGACTGTACTGGCCAATTTATTAGGAACAGCCACCTTTTTGCCTTGGACACTGACGCACTACCGTGTCATCATCGCCGTATTATCACAGCAGTCAGTAATTGTATAGCCACAAGGTTCATCTGTATGGAAGGTGTCGACGTTTGCCTCCTATTTATCCGGGCTTGGGACCCGCACTAAAGGCGCACCGATATGTGCACGCGCTCTCTGTATTCGTGACACCCAGCCCGGGATTCGAACCCCAGTCCATCACACGGGTTACCTCTGCGTCTCTCCGTCCGATTCGCCGTCCGAGCTGCTCTCCTTCCCCTCCCTGCATTTCTTCTTTTTCTTTTTGCTTTTGTGCTTTTTGTGCTTTCTGCTCTTCTTGCGCGTCGTACCCGGTTCCTCCTCGCCGCTTCCGCCTCGTGAGGTAGCGTCCGGGACTTCGTCTGAACAGAGAAAGAAGAAGAAATCCATTCGCTCATATCGGAGCTTTCGTAAATCAAAGTGACGTTCTTATGAGAGCATAGCGAGGACTTACTTTTGGTGATGATCGCGGTCTCGTCTTTATTGGTTCCGGTCTGTCGGTCAGCGTGTGCGTCTGTGGTGTTAGAAGCTACCTGCACTGTATGGCTGAAAGTACAATAAATATCACACAGTCAATCAGACATAATCAACGATGTGGGCAATGTGTAGTCCATGCTGTTCTTCAAGGTCCGGACCCCCACAGGACCACCACAGAGCAGGTATTATTTAGGTGGTGGTTTTTGAGTCGGTCATCTTCTAGACCTTCATCGGTGGTCACAAGACACTGCCCACGGGGCGCTGTTGTCTGGATGTTTTTGGTTGGTGGACTATTCTCAGTCCAGCAGCGACAGTGAGGTGTTTAAAAACTCTGATCCACTCGTACCAGCACAACACACACTAACACACCATGTCAGTGTCACTGCAGTGCTGAGAATGATCCACCACCTAAATAATACCTGCTCTGTGGTGGTCCTGACCATTAAAGAACAGGGTGAAAGGGGGTAACAAAGCATGCAGAGAAACAGATGGACTACAGTCAGTAATTGTAGAACTACAAAGTGCTCCTATATGGTAAGTGGAGCTGATAAAATGGACAGTCAGTGTAGAAACAAGGAGGTGGTTTTAATGTTATGGCCTCCTATTTATCCGGGCTTGGGACATGCACTAAGGGTGCACTGGCTAGGCCACATTTCTGTATTCGAGAGCCCAGCCCGGGATTCGAACCCCCAGAAATCATTCACTCAGTCGTCATTCATCATACAAATCGCCTCTGCGTCCTTCCGTCGGATTCGCCATCGTGAGGTAAGACAGGAAGGATATTTTCCTAACTATGATTAGGGAGGGAGCGACGGTAATACACGCTACACGGACGATGACTGGCTTGTCCGAGGGTGGGAACGCCGGAGGGGATTCCTCTTAACTGGTGCAGTTACTACCTCTACTAGCTGACCCATGGGAACCGTACAGAGACGGGGGATAACGGAGATCAGTGCGCGACTCTCCGTGCGCGATACGGATCTCCTCATTACTCATAACCGTAGACAAAAAGAGACGGTCAGCTAGTTACGGCACTCCTCGGTCAGGAGCGGAGGTTTGCAGGGGTAGAGGAAGCGAAATGCAGTCAGGTAATTGGATATGACTAAATTGGGGGGGAAATTACTGTTTATGCTGGAACGAATTGATCTAAGTAATGAAGTTTTATATGGCCACAGTGTAGAATGTGTGGAAATCTGAGACTTTTATATATTAGTTTTAAACAATTAATGATTTTAAATAATTTTAAAGTTAATTAAATTACTAAAATTAAGAAATTAACCATCCTGCCTCATGTTCTGTTTGGAGAACCACCACTGAGGCTGTCCTATTGTATCCAAACTTTCATATTTTTGTATTTTTTAATCATGTTTTCTTTAGATATAATATTATTCTTAATTTTAATGTGATTTCTATGATTAATAACATATCTGACAGCAAACAAGTATGATGCACGGAACACTGTTAACCGCCTCAACTATATAAAAACAGATATTTCTAGTCAGCCCCAAACTTCATGCACTTAAACGTAAACTTTTGTGTTTTATTAAAATAATAAAAAAATATATAAACGCGAAATAGAGGTTTATTTTACCAGCGAGGAAGCTTGGCCGTAGCTGTGTTGCTAAGCTAACAGTCGAGCTAATTTGTTAGCATGCTGCACGGTTAGCAGCGTGGCTAAATGTAAACAATGCGCGTAATTAAATAAAAAAACAAAAACAAATAACAACTTCACCTCTTTTCCTGACTTTCATCCTCGATTTCTTTGATTTTATTCATCACAAAGTCGCAAAAAATCTGGTCTATGTTGGTAGCCATTACAGTTAGCTTAGCTTAGTTCTTCTCTTTTGCTATGTGTATGTTTGAGGACTGTTAGCTTTTGGTTTATTGCTGCCACCTATTGAGCAGCACCACACACTTCCATTACATGCTTTATTATTATCAGGGTCGCGGTGGGTTCTGTCATACAGGAAACACTGGGAACAGGGCTGGAATAGACCCTAAACAGGGTGTGAATCCACTACAGGGCAGAGCACACTTTATTATCCCTGTCGGACGCAGCCCGACTGGTCGATAGCACCGGGGATTCAAGACCTGGCTAATATTAATTATTATTAATTCTTTAATTCACCCATTCATTCAATAACTGTCTGTTTTGGCATCTTTTTACTTCACTCAGAGTCACAGTGGGTCCAAACCACCGGGCGGAGGGCAGGAAACACCCCGGACAGGTCGCCAGTCCATCACAGGGCAAACACACACGTATCTCCAGTTAACCTGACTGCATGTCTTTGGACTTGTAGTAGGAATCTCCACAAAGATAGGACCCGGACTGCTCCAACTGGGAATCGAACCTTGCTTTGAGGCGACAGTGTCACCCACCAAACCACCGGGCTTGGAACCAGCACTGAGAGCTCACTGACAAGTGCACCTACCAATAGACTAGTCTAGGCTGTTTTGGGCCATCTCCCCTTTTCATACATTAGACCTTTTGGCTCCAGCGGTGCCGTGAAAAGGCTGACCCTGTGCGCTGACCCCAGCTTCCAAACGAGCTGGGATATGCAAATAAAAATACGTTACAGGAATTAGCCTGACTGGCCGATAGCACTGCCGAGATTCGAACCCTGGATCCCCGGATCTCAGCGATGGTTGGCTGATAGGGATGGTGCGCCACCCAAGCACCCAATTTATATATTTTGAGGTTGTACCATATGTCTACCATACACATCCTGAATGTATAAATTAAAGCACTTTTTAAAACACAATACATAAATAAGTGTCGAATACAAACAATAGCCTCTTATACAAGCTGCTAATTAATAATAATCTAATAAAAAAGTCTTACATTTAAATTTACATCTTTATTTCTGCAACATGTGTAAGTTGATGCTTCTGTTTATGATTTGAACTGATAATGAATGTTTGCCTTTTGCTCTATAACACGGGGCAGCTAGGAGGAATCGGTTTGCTTAAGTGATACTTTAACACAGAATCGACAATTGAAATGACTCTTTGGCTTCCACTCTATAAAACGGGGCATTTTGGAGGAATCGGTTTGCTTAAGTGATACTTTAACACAGAATCGACAATTGAAATGTCTCTTTGGCTTTCACTCTATAATACGGAGCAGTTTGGAGGAATCGGTTCGCTTAAGTGATACTTTGGCTCAAATTCGACACTTGAAATGACTCTTTGGCTTTCACTGTATAATACCGGGCAGGTAGGAGGAATCGGTTCGCTTAAATGATACTTTAACACAGAATCGAAACTTGAAATGTCTCTTTGGCTTTCACTCTATACGGGGCAGTTTGGAGGAATCGGTTCGCTTAAGTAACACTTTGGCTCAGAATCGACATTTAAATTGACTCTTTGGCTTTCACTGTATAATACGGAGCAGTTCGGAGGAATCGGTTCGCTTAAATGATACTTTAACACAGAATCGACAATTGAAATGACTCTTTGGCTTCCACTCTATACGGGGCAGTTTGGAGGAATCGGTTCGCTTAAGTAACACTTTGGCTCAGAATCGACATTTAAATTGACTCTTTGGCTTTCACTGTATAATACGGAGCAGTTCGGAGGAATCGGTTCGCTTAAATGATACTTTAACACAGAATCGACACTTGAAATGACTCTTTGGCTTCCACTCTATACGAGCATTTCGGAGGAATCGGTTCGCTTAAGTGATACTTTAACACAGAACCGACACTTGAAATGTCTCTTTGGCTTTCACTCTATAATACGGAGCAGTTTGGAGGAATCGGTTCGCTTAAGTGATACTTTGGCTCAAATTCGACACTTGAAATGACTCTTTGGCTTTCACTGTATAATACCGGGCAGGTAGGAGGAATCGGTTCGCTTAAATGATACTTTAACACAGAATCGAAACTTGAAATGTCTCTTTGGCTTTCACTCTATAATACGGAGCAGTTCGGAGGAATCGGTTCGCTTAAATGATACTTTAACATAGAATCGACACTTGAAATGACTCTTTGGCTTCCACTCTATAATACCGGCAGTTCGGAGGAATCGGTTAACTTAGGTGATAGTTTGGCTCAGAATTGACATTTAAATTGACTCTTTGGCTTTCACTCTATAATATGGGCAGTTCGGAGGAATTGGTTCGCTTAATGTATATGTATATATGACAAATAAAGTATATCTTAAGTGATACTTTACACAGAGTTGACACTAAAAATGTCTCCTTGGCTTTCACTGTATTATACGGGCAGTTTGGAGGAATCGGTTTACTTAAGTGATACTTTAACATAGAATCGACACTTAAAATGACTCTTTGGCTTTCACTTTATAATACGGGGAGTTTGGAGGAATCGGTTCACTTGAGTGAATCGACACTCGACAACTAATTGCGTGGATGCAGCGTGAACGAATCATTGACTGTTTTTGATCGATTTCTGGAAGAAAAAAAATGACAATTATTATTATTTGTTTTTATTATTAGGTGTCCACATTTAAGTAGGTAATAAATGTATAAATATGTAAACAATGTGTATTGGTCTCCTAGGTGTGGAGCTAATTCCAGATTATCGCTGACGGACTCATCCACCGCAGCATTAGTCCAAAGTTGATGTTTCACAACACTGATAAATACAGAATTCCTTATCGGATAGTGTCTTTATCCCTGGCGTGTTATCTTTTATTTTGGAACAGGCTGACCATGCTAAAAGTTCCTCGCCGGGTCTTTTATGGTTAGCGGGTGAAAGTCCACAAGCGATAGCGAAATCATCAGACCACAAGATATGTCTTCACGAGTCAGTAAACACTCTTTATTGCTGTTAAGATCAGACCATAGTTTTATTTACTTATTTATTAATCTTTAAATCATTAATCGAAGATATCTGCTTTAGGCTTTCATGGGGTATGAACATATGGAAGCTCTCTTCAGGCTACAGTCGACTGCTGTCCACCAACTCTCATCTGTTAGACATGGACGAGACAAAGAACAACAATTTAGATCTTATTGTTATTTATCTTCTTCTTATTGTTATTTGTAGTGATAGTAATAGCATATTCATACATTTATAAGCATATTTTGGAAGACTCTGACTGGAACACATGGATTCAATAATTACAAAGGGCATCCCAATACTATTTGTCCATATTCGCAGTAGACATCTGGTCTACGTTAAGCACAATACCAAGGTATAAAACGATCCTTACCCATTTTGAACATCTCCACACATAACTCCTTGTGTTCCTGTATGTTAGGGTGGCCTGGCATCCAGTCGCTGTACCCCCATCCGCTGGCATCGGTCCACTGAAACTGGTGATCCTAAACGGAAGGCGTAGAACAAATACCGAGTGAGTGGCCAATGTGGGTTCTTTATATAACATTAAAACAACCTCCTTGTTTCTACACTCAATGTCCATTTTATCACTTTGTAGTTCTACAATTACTGACTGTCGTCCATCTGTTTCTCTACATACTTTTTTAGCCTGCTTTCACCCTGTTCTTCAATGGTCAGGACCCCCACAGGACCACCACAGAGCAGGTATTATTTAGGTGGTGGATCATATTATTCCACTTACTAACAGGTACCTTGGTAAAGAGACAATCAGTGTTATTCACTTCACCTGTCAGAGGTCATAATGTTATGCCTAGTCGGTGTGTGTGTGTGTGTGTGTGTGTGTGTGTGTGTATATATATATATATATATATATATATATATATATATACACAGTGGGGCAAATAAGTATTTGATCCCCTGCTGATTTTGTAAGTTTACCCCCTTTCAAAGACTTGAACAGTCTATAATTTTTATGGAAGGTTTATTTTAACAGAGAGAGACAGAATATCAACAAAAAATCCAGAAAAAAAACATTAAATAAAAGTTATAAATGAATTTGTATTTAATTAAGGGAAATAAGTATTTGATCCCCTACCAACCAGCAAGAATTCTGACCCCCACAGACCGGTTATGTGCCCATGAGGCACAGAAATTAGTCCTGTCCCTGTTTAAAAGACTCCTGTCACAGAATCAGTTTCTTCCGTTCAAATCTCTCGACCACCATGGGCAAGACCAAAGATCAAAGGACGTCAGGGACAAGATTGTAGACCTGCACAAGGCTGGAATGGGCTACAAGACCATCAGCAAGAAGCTTGGTGAGAAAGAGACCACTGTTGGTGCGATCATTCGAAAATGGAAGAAATACAAGATCACAGTCGATCACCCTCACTCTGGAGCTCCATGCAAGATCTCACCTGGTGGGGTAAGAATGATTCTGAGAAAGGTGAGGTCAGTCCAGAATTACACGGGAGGAGCTTGTCAATGATCTCAAGGGAGCTGGGAGCACAGTCACCAAGAAAACCATTAGTAACACACTTCGCCGTAATGGATTGAGATCCTGCAGTGCCCGCAAAGTCCCTCTGCTCAAGAAGGCTCATGTACAGGCCCGTCTGAAGTTTGCCAATGAACACCTGAATGATTCAGAGAAAGCTTGGGAGAATGTGATATGGTCAGATGAGACCAAAATTGAGCTCTTTGGCATCATCTCCACTCGCCGTGTTTGGAGGCAAAGAAATGCCCGGTGGGGATGGTGTTCTTGGGGTCATATCCAGCATTTCTCTGCTCCCAGCTCCCTTGAGATCATTGACAAGCTCCTCCCGTGTAATTCTGGACTGACCTCACCTTTCTCAGAATCATTCTTACCCCACCAGGTGAGATCTTGCATGGAGCTCCAGAGTGAGGGTGATTAACTGTGATCTTGTATTTCTTCCATTTTCAAATTATCGTGCCAACAGTGGTCTCTTTCTCACCAAGCTTCTTGCTGATGGTCTTGTAGCCCATTCCAGCCTTGTGCAGGTCTACAATCTTGTCCCTGACGTCCTTTGATAGCTCTTTGGTCTTGCCCATGGTGGTCTAGAGATTTGAACGGAAGAAACTGATTCTGTGACAGGAGTCTTTTATACAGGGACAGGAATAATTTGTGTGCCTCATGGGCACATAACCGGTCTGTGGGGGTCAGAATTCTTGCTGGTTGGTAGGGGATCAAATACTTATTTCCCTTAATTAAATACAAATTAATTTATAACTTTTATTTAATGTTTTTTTTCTGGATTTTTTGTTGATATTCTGTCTCTCACTGTTAAAATAAACCTTCCATAAAAATTATAGACTGTTCAAGTCTTTGTAAGGGGGTAAACTTACAAAATCAGCAGGGGATCAAATACTTATTTCCCCCACTGTGTATATATATATATATATATATATATATATATATATATATATATATATATATATATTAGGGCTGTCAAACGATTAAAAATTTTAATCGCGATTAATCTCTGAATTTTACATAGTTAATCGCGATTAATCGCATTAAAAAAAATATGTGTAAATGTTATAGAAAACAAGGATTTTTAAGTGAAATGTTACAATTAAAATGGTGAACATATTTATGCTAAATGTACTTATGTTAAAAACTGCTGGGACAAGAGAAAACTGTAAGGGAGTTTTATTCACTCACATATTAGGCAGTAATACTATCCAGCAGAGACCCTTGACTTCGTATATATGTCAGATGCGCAGTTATTGTAACAGACTTTTCTGTGGTTGTATCGTGACAATGGTTTGATGGACGTTTCTACACAAAGTGAGTGTGTTTTCACTAGGGATGCATCGATACCATTTTTTCCCAACCGAGTACAAGTACATGTATTTTTGTACTCGCCGATACCTATTTAGAATGATGCAATCTGGAGCATTATGGAATTGTTTAGTTTTTAGTGTAAAATAGTGCAGTGGAACAGTTGCTTGCCATCACTAATTGTAAAAAAAAAAACACCGCACAGACATTATTGAGAAAGCTTCTGACAAGCTAACGTAAACGTTCATTAATAAACGCACGTAATTAACGTTGTGCACATCATACATGCGATGCGATTCTGCTGATTGAAATATTTACTTTAAAAAGATAATACAGTCCGATCCCATCTGAGCCGATTCTATCAGCACGTTCGTGGTTCACCTCGGTAAATCGTAAACGACTCTGAGTCGACTCCCGCTCTGTGGTAATAACCAGTATAATTAAGCCTGAGCTTTATAATGTAAGCGAGTCACACAAAATGTTCTGTAGTATTTGGTGTTTATTTACAACCGCATCATTTATTATAACAGTAAACACGGAGAGATGACTGAGAAAAGAAATTTACGCTGCGCTTACAATGAATCGATTCTTGAATCACTTGTATCGACACTGTGAACAGAGAATTGAACACAAACAGCGGTCGCTGCTTTTGTAACCGGTTTATCTTCGCTGTTAGCTCTATTTTTAAGGGGTTTTTTTGTCAAACGGAACTAAAGAACATTAAACGTGCGTGTGAGTGTGGTCAGTGAGAATAATTCAATCTGTCTCCCGTGGGTGAAAAATGAATTGCTTTAGTTTTAGAAGTGAAAAAATCTCGTAATGTAATTAGTGCGTTAACGGCACTATTTTTTTTAATCTCGTTAAATTGAGATTGCGTTAATGCGTTATTATCGCGTTAACTTCGACAGCCCTAATATATATATATATAGTGTATCACAAAAGTGAGTACACCCCTCACATTTCTGCAGATATTTAAGTATATCTTTTCATGGGACAACACTGACAAAATGACACTTTGACACAATGAAAAGTAGTCTGTGTGCAGCTTATATAACAGTGTAAATTTATTCTTCCCTCAAAATAACTCAATATACAGCCATTAATGTCTAAACCACCAGCAACAAAAGTGAGTACACCCCTTAGTGAAAGTTCTTGAAGTGTCAATATTTTGTGTGGCCACCATTATTTCCCAGAACTGCCTTAACTCTCCTGGGCATGGAGTTTACCAGAGCTTCACAGGTTGCCACTGGAATGCTTTTCCACTCCTCCATGACGACATCACGGAGCTGGCGGATATTCGAGACTTTGCGCTCCTCCACCTTCCGCTTGAGGATGCCCCAAAGATGTTCTATTGGGTTTAGGTCTGGAGACATGCTTGACCAGTCCATCACCTTTACCCTCAGCCTCTTCAATAAAGCAGTGGTCGTCTTAGAGGTGTGTTTGGGGTCATTATCATGCTGGAACACTGCCCTGCGACCCAGTTTCCGGAGGGAGGGGATCATGCTCTGCTTCAGTATTTCACAGTACATATTGGAGTTCATGTGTCCCTCAATGAAATGTAACTCCCCAACACCTGCTGCACTCATGCAGCCCCAGACCATGGCATTCCCACCACCATGCTTGACTGTAGGCATGACACACTTATCTTTGTACTCCTCACCTAATTGCCGCCACACATGCTTGAGACCATCTGAACCAAACAAATTAATCTTGGTCTCATCAGACCATAGGACATGGTTCCAGTAATCCATGTCCTTTGTTGACATGTCTTCAGCAAACTGTTTGCGGGCTTTCTTGTGTAGAGACTTCAGAAGAGGCTTCCTTGAGGTGCCATGTTGGAACTTTCAGTGACCAGTATGAGAGAGTGTGAGAGCTGTACTACTAAATTGAACACACCTGCTCCCTATGCACACCTGAGACCTAGTAACACTAACAAATCACATGACATTTTGGAGGGAAAATGACAAGCAGTGCTCAATTTGGACATTTAGGGGTGTAGTCTCTTAGGGGTGTACTCACTTTTGTTGCCGGTGGTTTAGACATGAATGGCTGTATATTGAGTTATTTTGAGGGAAGAATAAATTTACACTGTTATATAAGCTGCACACAGACTACTTTTCATTGTGTCAAAGTGTCATTTTGTCAGTGTTGTCCCATGAAAAGATATACTTAAATATCTGCAGAAATGTGAGGGGTGTACTCACTTTTGTGATACACTGTAAATATACTGTATATATATATATATATATATATATATATATATATATATATATATATATATATATATATACACAGTATATATATATATATATATATATATATATATATATATATATATATATATATATATATATATATATATATTAGGGCTGTCGAAGTTAACGCGATAATAACGCATTAACGCAATCTTAATTTAACGCGATTAAAAAAAATAGTGCCATTAACGCAATTTCTAGTTCATGTTGAGACTTGACTGGTAGAACAAACGTTTTAATGTCGGACTTGCCACCGTTTTTCATTTGCGGTTTGTTAACAAAATGTAAAAGAGCGTCGTAGCATTTGCACTTGCATAATAAAGAAATAAATACACGCTATATTCACAAGTTGTCGGGAGCAGAACACTTTATTAACTTATTCTGTTACGGTAAAGAATACCGGACAGCTGAGTCAAGCACGTTGTCCATGAGCTATGGAAGCCCCAAAGGGTCAAAACACACTCACTTCGTGTAGAAACGTCCATCAAACCATTGGATAATATTACTGCCTAGTATGTGAGTGAATAAACTCCCTTACAGTTTTCTCTTGTCCCAGCAGTTTTTAACATCAGTACATTTAGCATAAAATGTGTTCACCATTTTAATTGTAACATTTCACTTAAAAATCCTTGTTTTCTATAACATTTACACAGATTTTTTTTAATGCGATTAATCGCGATTAACTATATGAAATTCTGAGATTAATCGCGATTAAAAATTTTAATCGTTTGACAGCCCTAATATATATATATGTATATATATATATATACACTCTGCTTTAGCCGATTAGTCTCCCACAGCTGGCCAGTCTTGCGCAGGGGAGTCACACACTGATCTCCCCGTTCCTCCATTTCTATACAGGCACCTACAGTAGGGCTACTAACCAGGGTCCTTTTTAGTCCGGTCTTTCCGCTGCAGGCACTGCAGATTGTGCCAGCTAGGGGGCGCCCAGTTGCTAGGGTGCCGAGATGTTCAGCCCTGACTTGCCCCTCAGCAACTATCGAGTAACTGAACCTTCTCAATTAGCTGCCAACATAAACGCTCACCTTCACGAAGCCTCCGACCCAGGTCAACACCAGGTCACTGGCGCTACCGGTCACCAAGCCAACAAGTCGTTTATGGATTTCTGAACTCGGCACGGACGCCAAGTGTCCGAGGGAGGAGAATTGCTTACAGGATGCCTGCAGATTAAGGACACATGATGTAAACAATATATGTGTTACTGTATAGACAGCTTATTTTTTGTTGGAAAGAAATGGTGGTGTACCTCGGCTTCACTGAAGGAGAGTAATTTTGGGTTGAAAACGTAGCATTTGCCTTCGATGACCTGTCCATGGCAGGAAGAAATCCTCGTACCTTTGAAAAACAGAGACATCAAGAGATTTGTACCACATTTCTTCTATTTTTGCTCATTTGTCGCATTTAAATGCTTTAGACCCTAACCCAAACCCTAACCCTAACCCAAACCCTAACCCAACTAATTTCAGCATTGAAGATACTAAAGATATATATGTATTCAAAAGCTATATCACCCATGCAGAAAAGTAATTGCCCCCTAAATCTAATACCTGGTTGTGCCACCCTTGGTAGGAACAACTACATTGGAGGGTTTTCCAGCATGAACTTCCCGTTTGAGGTCTTGCCCCAGCATCTCAAAGGAATTTAGGTCAAGACTTTGACTCGTCACTGCTGCATAACCCAACTGCACTTGAGCTTTGGGTCATGAACTGGTAAACTGGTGTACGTTCTCCTTCAGGATCTTCCGATAAGAGAGCACAATATGTGGTTCCATCACTTATGCGGACGCAAAGTGGACCAGGATCATAACACTACCACCACCATGTTGTACTGACCCCCAAAGAGGTCTTTCAAAGAGTACCAGCTTTGACTCATCAGTCCACAGAATGGTATCCCAAAACGTCTTGTGGGTCATCTAACAAATGGAAGACAAGCTCTTCCATGGATTCCATTGCTGCCCAGTGTTTTTCCATTGTGGAATCGTGTACATTGATCTTAACTGAGGCAAGTGAGACCTGCAGTCCCTTAGATGTTTGTTTGGTTTCTTTTCTGACCTCCTGGATGACTTGTTGATGCATTCTTGGTGAAATTTTGGAAGGCTGGCCACTCTTGGGAAGGTTCACCACTTGTTCAATGGTTTTCTCCATTTCTGGATAATGGCTCTCAGTGTGGTTCACTGGAGCTAACCCTTCCCAGACTGGTAGATTCCAATGAAACTACACTGATCAGCCATAACATTAAAACCACCTCCTTGTTTCTACACTCACTGTCCATTTTATCAGCTCCACTTACCATATAGAAGCACTTTGTAGTTCTACAATTACTGACTGTAGTCCATGCTGTTCTTCAATGGTCAGGACCCCCACCGGACCACTACAGAGCAGGTATTATTTAGGTGGTGGATCATTCTCAGCACTGCACTGACACTGACATGGTGGTGGTGTGTTAGTGTGTGTTGTGCTGGTATGAGGGGAGTTTTTAAATACCGTGTCCATTCACTGTCCACTCTATTAGACACTCCTACCTACTTGGTCCACCTTGTAGATGTAAAGTCAGAGATGATCGCTTATCTCATCTGTTGCTGCTGTTTGAGTCGGTCATCTTCTAGACCTTCATCAGTGGTCACCGGACGCTGGCAACGGGGCAGACGGGGCGCTGTTGGCTGGATGTTTTTGGTTGGTGGACTATTCTCAGTCCAGCCGTGACAGTGGGGTGTTTAAAAACTCTGATCCACTCATACCAGCACAACACACACTAACACACCACCACCATGTCAGTGTCACTGCAGTACTGAGAATCATCCACCACCTAAATAATACCTGCTCTGTGGTGGTCCTGTGGGGGTCCTGACCATTGAAGAACAGCATGAAAGGGGGCTAACAAAGCATACAGAGAAATAGATGGACTACAGTCAGTAATTGTAGAACTACAAAGTGCTTCTACATGATAAGTGGAGCTGATAAAATGGACAGTGAGTGTAGAAACAAGGAGCTGTATATGGCATCAACAAACATAACATGGCCAACCACTTAAATCCCACTTTCTCTTAACTGTTGCTGCCAAGTTGGAAGCATTTTAGCAACTGTTTTGGGTGAAAGGGGTGTCCCAATACTTCTGTCCATATAGTGCAACCCTATATTTAGCTATTTTAGTATTCCAGTTTGGTAAAACAAAAATGGCAATGTGTTGTTCTTACTTACTTTGCTTAGCAGGAGCCTCAAAGTGCTTGTCGATTATATTAGCATATCTGTACTCCAAACCGCGTCGGTACTCTTCACCGGGCAGCGAAATATCCACTGAAAAAATATATAGCAGTGGATCAGTTAAACAGCAAACGATCGCTTTAAAATGTATTTAAAATAAATATTACAATGCTTTGCTTACCTTCGTTCGTTTCCTGAGTTTCCGCGGCGTCTCGGTGTTGAGCGTGTCGATATTCAAGGCTACGTCCGAACTCTGGAAGTTCTACTGCGGTGAAGAACGGATACGCTGCTTAATTCGTTCTAAATACACCGAAACTGTTTTGCTAAAACAAGTACGTACCATCATTAGCCGAGTCCTTCAAGGTGAAGGTGTTGTGGTCTGCCTTGTGGGTCAGTTCATCCTTTACAGCTTCGATACTCTTCAGGTCCATCATGATCTGATCCTTTCTGAGTTCCACCAGAGTTGCCTTACTGTTCTCGGTGCCTTGTCTGAACCTGTCCACTAAAGAGAACATTGCAGTGGTCAAACAGATTGATAAATGAGGGTTGTCTTGGGTCCAGAGGGTATCCAGAAGCACCGGAGCCAGAGCACTCGATGGCATTACTTAGGGAGTCAAAGGAAACTCAAGGTTTCTCTCAACCAAGGAGTTGTCTGGCACCAACACTACCACCCGGTTGTTTGATGGACACTCACCGTTTGCTTGCCTCTGCATCTCTGACACCTTAGGCAACTGCAATCCAGTCTGGAGATCCACCAGAGTTGCCTGAGAGTTCTGAGTCCCCTGTCTGAACCCAGGATTGGCTGCAGGATTGTAGACTGTAGAGAGACGTGTATCTAGTGTAGGTAAAACTCTTTGTACAAGAGAACAATCAAGTTTGATAGACGTTGGAAGACTTACAGCCTCCGACTCTCCTGTCCATCTCGCTGAGGTGCTCCTTCAGCAAGCCAGTGTTGAGGTCAACAAGGAAACGTCTAGACGGTTCGGTGCCTTGTCTGCGCAACTCGGGAGCGACTGCTTTGTGGGTCGTTTCATCTTTAGAAGCTTCGGTTCTCTTCAGGTCCCTCATGATCTGAGCTCTTCTGAGTTCCACCAGAGTTGCCTTACTGTTCTCGGTGCCTTGTCTGAACCTGTCCACTAAAGAGAACATTGCAGTGATCAAACAGATTGATAAATGAGGGTTGTCTTGGGTCCAGAGGGTATCCAGAAGCACCGGAGCCAGAGCACTCGATGGCATTACTTAGGGAGTCAAAGGAAACTCAAGGTTTCTCTCAACCAAGGAGTTGTCTGGCACCAACACTACCACCCGGTTGTTTGATGGACACTCACCGTTTGCTTGCCTCTGCATCTCTGACACCTTAGGCAACTGCAATCCAGTCTGGAGATCCACCAGAGTTGCCTGAGAGTTCTGAGTCCCCTGTCTGAACCCAGGATTGGCTGCAGGATTGTAGACTGTAGAGAGACGTGTATCTAGTGTAGGTAAAACTCTTTGTACAAGAGAACAATCAAGTTTGATAGACGTTGGAAGACTTACAGCCTCCGACTCTCCTGTCCATCTCGCTGAGGTGCTCCTTCAGCAAGCCAGTGTTGAGGTCAACAAGGAAACGTCTAGACGGTTCGGTGCCTTGTCTGCGCAACTCGGGAGCGACTGCTTTGTGGGTCGTTTCATCTTTAGAAGCTTCGGTTCTCTTCAGGTCCCTCATGATCTGAGCTCTTCTGAGTTCCACCAGAGTTGCCTTACTGTTCTCGGTGCCTTGTCTGAACCTGTCCACTAAAGAGACAATTGCAGTGGTCAAACAGATTGATAAATGAGGGTTGTGTTGGGTCCAGAGGGTATCCAGAATCTCCGGAGCCAGTGCACTCAATGGCATTACTTAAGGAGTCAAACGAAACTCAAGAAGTTGTCTGGCACCAACACTACCACCCGGTTGTTTGATGGACACTCACCGTTTGCTTGCCTCTGCATCTCTGACACCTTAGGCAGCTGCAACCCGGTCTGGAGATCCACCAGAGTTGCCTGAGAGTTCTGAGTCCCCTGTCTGAACCCAGGATTGGATGCAGCATTGTAGACTGTAGAGAGACGTCTGGTTTAGGTAAAACTCTTAGTAGAAGAGAACAATCAAGTTTGATAGACGTTGGAAGACTTACAGCCTCCGACCCTCCTGTCCATCTCGCTGAGGTGCTCCTTCAGCAAGCCGGTGTTGAGGTCAACAAGGAAACGTCTAGATGGTTCGGTGCCTTGTCTGCGCATCTCCGGATGAACCGAGGAACTGACCTCGGCATCTTCGCTTCTCATCATCTGAGCCTTTCTGAGTTCCATCAAGGTTGCCGTACTGTACTCGGTACCTTGTCTGAACCCGTCCACTGAGGAGAAACTAGCATTAGAAAACAATTCCACAGCATAGTGACACCTAGTACTGGTCAAGCGTGTGCTCGAGTGGCCTGCCTGCAGTCCAGATTTGTCAGCGATTGAAAATGTAAGGCGCATCATCAAGAGGAGAATCAGGTGACCTGAATCGAGCAAGAATGGACCAGAATTTGACTCAAAAACTGCCAAAGGTGCCAAAGGAGAGCAACCGCTTAGCAACACCCTAGCAACCACCTGGATATCAATGCACCAACCAACATATGGAACACCACAGCACCCTATACTCTTTTTTTAGTCACCTAGAAACATCATAGTAGCCACTTAAAATGCTATACCAACCTCTTTGCGACACTCTCACAACCACCTGGATACCACAGGAAACATCCATCAATGCCCTAACCAACATATGGAACACCACAGCACCGTATACTCCATTTCAATCACCTAGAAACATCATAGTAGCCACTTAAAATGCTACACCAACCTTTTTGCCACACCCTCACAACCACCTGAGATACCATACCAAAGCAACGCCCTAGAAACCACCTGGAACACCGGTGCAATCATAAAGTTATCATCTAAACATGCTCTAGCAACCACCTGAAACCCAATATCAACTACAATACATATCAATATTCTAGCAACTGTCTGAGATACCACAGCAACCACATGGCAACACCCTAGCAACAATCAGATACATAATGTCAAGACCTGGCCAACCATGAAAACCACCTGGGATATCATATGGACCACCTAGCAACACCCTAGTAACCATATCAAGATACTATAATACAACCTAAAACTGCTTAGGCAACCACAGCAACTGCTTAGCAACACTCCAGGGAATCTCTTCCACTGTGCCATCACTTTGCAAATCAATTTTCTAGTTGCTTACCGCAATGGGGCGGGTCGCACCTCACCTCAGAGGCGCCAGGGGTAGCCCTATACCCAGCCCTATATAACATTTAAGAATGACCCCAATATGCAGGATGCTTAACCAAGGGACAGAAAAGGGAAAAGGAAGAGGGCCCGAGAGTTCCACGATTAAAATAACCAACACTAGAAGTCAAGTGCATCTCTATACCCTAATCAGCTATTAACGGCATTGCAGGTAGGCATTATACTGCAATCCACCCATTTCCACAGATATCTGAGTAACTAACAAAGCCTGATAGGCTTACCGTTTGCTTTCCTCTGCATCTCGGACACCTGAGCCAACCGCAAGCCGGTCCGGACGTCCACGAGAGTGGCGCGAGAATCCTGCGTACCCTGTCTGAACTCTGGATTGTAGAAATAAATCGTACAGTTAGTCGAATCAATGGTAAACTGAATTGAAACCGAAGTACCAAGACGTTACTATGTATGACGCACCGGGGTTCAGGTCCACGGCAAGGCGTCTAGACGGGTCTGCGCCTTGTCTGCGATCGATGGGAATGTTGATCTGGTTCGGACGGTCCTTTGTCATTGGTGCTGTTTTCACCGGGCGGAGAACTGCCTCCCAGACAGGGTCACCTAAAATAAATGAGACAGATCTTGTAGTCTGGTTATGGAGACGAAGATGATGCTCACACTATATGG
This sequence comes from Trichomycterus rosablanca, assembly GCF_030014385.1. Lineage (NCBI taxonomy): Eukaryota > Metazoa > Chordata > Actinopteri > Siluriformes > Trichomycteridae > Trichomycterus > Trichomycterus rosablanca. The sequence continues at coordinate 30,737,272 of NC_086002.1, forward strand.
ACAGAATTATTGGGACGCCACTTCTAATTGTCGAATTCATGTGTTTCAACCACGACAGGCACTTTCCTGTTCTAGCTGATCATCTCATGGTCAGATGTCCGAATACTTCTGTCCATATAGTGTAACCACACAGATCTCTAACGGTTCCAGACACAGGTGAGGAGAAAACAGGTGGGTTTTACCTTGGACCATATTTGGGGCGCTAATGTCCCATCCATGAGTTTGGATCTGTAGCGCATCATATCGCAAAGGTCTTGCACCAAGACCTAAAACACAGGATGATAATAATTATAAATGGTTCATAGCCATTGTACAGAGCCAGTTCCAATAAAAGTTGGGACGTGCTGTAAAACGCAATAAAAAACGAATCTGTTTGTTAATTCTAATGATAAAAGTAAAGATTTCAAACATTTACACTAATCGACTTCATTGTTTACACACTTACAGTTCCATGCCTGACACACACTCCAAAAAAGTTGGGACAGGAGCAAAACCAAGTGAAAACAACATAGAACGATTAAGTTACAGCACAACCCAGGCAACAAAATTGATGCATTTTACTCTCTTTACAATCTGGTCCCACTGTGGTTTACAACAGGGTGTTTTCAAACCCTGATCCGAAAAAAAATGGGTCGCACAGAAGAATGATACTAATTAAAAGAACTTGTACGCGAACATCTTGTAAACCACAGTGGGACCAGATTGTACCGAGCAGAGTAGAGAGACTAAAATGCAGTGTTTGTGGGGGACACAAGGGGCGATTGCGGTGCACATTGTCCCAACTTTTCTGGAAATGGGGTTTGTGTAAAACAATAGCCAGCAAATATATACAACCCCAAATCAGAAAAAGTTGGGACAGCATGAACAATGCAAAAAATAAAAAACACAGAGTTTCTTACATTTACTTTGACTTTTATTTGGTCAACTTCATTCCTGCATTTCAGGCCTGCAACACTTTTCAAAAAAATTGGGACGGGGGCAATTTAGGGCTAGTAATGAGGTGAAAACACTAAATAATGATGTGATGTCAACAGGTGATTGTAATCATCGTTTGGTACAAAAGCAGCATCCAGGAAAGGCTGAGTCTCTGATGTGTAAAGATGATCAGAGGATCTGAAGTTTGTTTAAAAACAATGAACCTCAAAGAAAGATGGGAAGGGATTTGCATGTTCTCCCTCTACAGTACATAATATCATTAAACCATTCACTAACGAGACAAAATAAAAGCTGAAACACTGAATCACTCGGTCTCCTCGGTGCCAAAATGTCTTTTAAGTGTGGTGAAAAGGAACGACGACATTACAAAGTGGTAAATGCTTTACCGCCCCAACTTTTTTTAATGCAGGAATGGATGTTTATTAATAAATGAAACATGAAATATCTCAGATTCATCCTGTCTGACATCAAATGTAAGAAACTCATGCTGAATATTGAGGTGGTAAAACAATGAATAAATAAAAATAAAATAAAAACACTTACCAGCCAGAGTACAAAGAAGCAATATGAGTGTTAACATATTGCACAGATTTCTCCAATGGTTTGATGTTGACCACAAGTGTTGGTCCTTCTGCGCTGTGTGGACTTCAGGCACTGAGCGTTTTCAAGATACGCTTAAGTCTCTGTATCTTTAATACATAACTAATAACTTATCAGTTTTATTGTGTGAGACTTTGGACCTAAACTCGTGTTTATCTGGATATTTTGACAACAATGTCCATAAATTATTTATCTAGGACAAAAATTCCACCAACACAACACGTTACACAACTCAATAAAGTAATGGGAAAACTTAATCTGTCAGGTGTCTCAGGGAGGCTTTGGCGACTCCTGGTTGAGCTGAAGGGAACTGCCCCAGATGTTTCCCTAATGGCTCAACCAATAGATTTTCCCCTGATTGTCTGTTTATGTAACCTGTTTGTTTCCTATTGATCTTACTTGTTGATGTTACCTGTCACCTGTCTGACCTTCCCCGGTTCCTGTTCATGTTACCTGTCTGACCTTCCCCTTTTTCTGTTGATCATACTTGTTGACCCCACGACTTCTGAGAGCAGCTCTTGTACAACCCCAACACGTTCTCTATTGGGGACAGGTCAGGAGTGCAGACAGGCCAGTCCGGTACCCGTACCTTCTTGTTCCGCAGCCATGCTTTTATAATGTGTGCAGCAGGTGGTTTTGCATCGAAAAGACGACGTCTTGAAGGCGGCACGTGTTGCTCTAAGATCTCGATGTACTTTTCTGCATTAATGCTGCATCACAGATGTCTAAATGAGCTTTACTAAGGGCGCCGACACGCCCCATACCGTGATAGACCCTGGATTTTGGACTTGTCGCTGATAACAGTCTGGACGGTCCTTTTTCGTCTTGCTGATTCATTTGACCACAATACACATTTCCACTGTGTGACGGTCCATCCTAGATGCCTCCAAGCCCAGAGAAGTCGACGCCGCTTGAGGACATGGTTAACATAAGGCTTCTTTTTTGCACAGTAAAGTTTTAAGTATCATTTGTGCAGTAACTCTGTATTGTAGAGCTTGATAAAGGTTTGATAAACTAATCCTTCACCCATGTGGTTATATCAGCTGTTGTTGAGTGGAGGTTCTTGATGCGGTGCCGTCTGAGGGATGGAAGATCACAGGCGTTCAGGTTAAGCTTACACCCTTGGCCTTTATGTACTGAAATTCCTCCCGATTCCTTGAATGGTTTAACGATATTATGGCCTGTAGAGGGAGAAATATGCAAATCCCTAAACATCTCCTGAAAATTATTTAATTCTGAACTCGTAGTACTTCTATGGGCTTGGAAGTAACTGTGCCAAACAACTGGGCGTGGTTCCTAGGTGTCAGTAAATGTAAATTATCAAAAAAATGTATTTGTATACAAATTGTTGATGTAATTTCCCCCATTTGCTCCCAGTCTAGTCGTCTCTCATAAGAACCTTCAGATCATCAAAGCACAGGCTCTATTGGACAAGCAGTCAGCAATGGAGTCTTGCAGAGAGCCGCAGGGTGTATGGAGCAGCACACTTATCCCTCCACATCGTCCATCACAAGTACAAGCGCCTCGACCAAACGGCAAAGGGCGCGATTCCCTTTTGTGCTAAACTGTCTGGTCCAATCGTCTCATCATTAACTAGATTTGATCTTTGAAGAAATGTAAGAAGTGGATTTTAGCTCGGAGGGGTTGGGAACTTGGGCAGCACTGAAATGATTTGGACATTTACAAGTCAAGCTACGCAGGGATTAAAGAAAACGTAAATCTGGTCTTAAATCGCACACTTACGTGTGATTGGTGCACTACGAAGGGTGTAGATACACACCATGTAGCACAAACACTGGGGTTTGGGATGCTGCCTGGACATCTGTAAACATGTCCACCACCTTTTTAAAGTGTCAGTGTATAAGATAGCACACATCAAAGAGAACTGAATCAAACGGTAAGTCTAGTTCCTAAAGCTCTTGACTGGTTTTAGAGAGTCTGTTAGACTTTCCCCGGGCGAGAATCCAGTCGGAGGTGGTCGGCATGGCGAGACTACGCAAGCCGTCCATCAGTTGAGTGACCCGGCATCTCAGACTCTCAGACTCTGCGGTCTGGACTGAGCGACGGAAGTGAACGGTCAAGTGATTTGTCGACTCGTCATGCCTCGTGATTCGCCTTTGATTCAATACAATCAATTACAATCTTTATTCAAGGTTCTAGGGTTCAAATCTCTGGGCAGTCAGTGCGCTCTCTGTGCAGGTCCCAAGCCGGGACACAGTAAGAGGTCGAGTCAGGAATTGCATCCAGGTACGAGGACAAGAGTGGTCCACTGTTCTGACCCCTAAGTAAGGGAGCAGCGTTGTCATTTCCAATTCCCTGATTGGAACTTGCTGGAGGAGTCAGTTTGCCTCGGTCACTACAACAGCAAACGGACTCTAGACGTCTCAAACTCGACTGGCTCGAATCTATTAAACGGTTCAGCGCCAACTTCTGGTTGAGTGTTCTGGTTTTAGGGCTTTTAGGGCATTTAGGAAACGATCTTTAGTTATTTGTTCACCCAGACAAACAAAGCTTTGCTACAGAAGACACGTTATTGATGGATTTATTGAAGTTTCACTCTGCAGGGGGTGGACGGTGTTTGAAGGGGTTGGGGACGGCCTCGGAAAGGGCGGAGAACATCCCGCGCAGACGTCTGCGAAACTTCTTGGAGGATGATGCCGATACCGCTGGTGTTCCACGTGAACCTGCAGAAGAGAAGTGAACAACGATTGATGCTTTATTCCATGATGTGTGAGGGTTCTAGCTTACACCCTGAGAACCTTAACTTACCCTCCTGCAGATCTTTACTTGAGGACCTCTGATGGCTGACGGACTCCAGGCAGACAGGATGCACTTTGTTCGATCTCTTAAGGTCCGAGGACGAATCAGAACAAACGGACGTCATTAATCAGAACAACAGATCAGGACTTTATGAGGTAGTGAGTCTCCTCCTTACCTTCAGGTATAGGATGAACTTGTGGGCTTTATTCGCTTGGATAACAGGAAGCCCAGATCCTCTCTTCTCCACGGGTGCAGGAACCTCATCTGGAACACAGGTGTCGCTCACCTGGACAATTTTACCCGCTGGCTGACGGACCAGAGCACTGCAAGCTGGTGTTGGTGATCTGCCAGGCTTGGTGCTCACGGTACGGACGTCCGAAATGGAGGAGCTCCCGGAGCTTGTCTTAAAAGACTCCATCACTAATCTTCCAAGCGTTCGGGTTAAACCGCCCACCGCGACTGTAAAGTTGTCATGGATGCAAGTGGACCATCCTGTGTGGGCTGGTACAACAGAGCTCAGAGATTGGCCGAGTACGTCAACGAGTAGCCGCCTGATCGATTTCTCCACAAACATCATGAGCAAAGATTCCTGAAGAGATTCCTCCTGCTCAACGTTCCTCACCAATGCCGTGTCGAGAATGGAGTCTGACCGGCTGCGATGATCATGTGATAATTCAGGTGTCTCATTTCTTGGGGAATCGGATCTTCTGAGTGCCGAAACAAATCCCCGTACCCTTTCCTGCACTCTTCTGTAGAGTCTTCTGGCTGAGGAACACAACTACCCCGGTCTAGGTGTCTCCTCCACAACTCTGGAAGTAGCCGCCTCGAGAGGAACGTCCGGCTGCACATCTGCAACCGGGTCCTCGAGCAGATCCGCCTCCTTTACTGTGGTCGACGCGCTTTTGGAGGACGAGGAGCTCTGGGTTGAGCTCTCCTCATCCACACAAGCTCCAATCATGGAATTGGAAACAACAGCACTGACAAGAATGGAATCTGACCGGCTGCAATGACCATGTGATTGTTTAGACGTCTCTTTCCTTGGGGAATCAAATCTTCTGAGCGCCGAAACAAATCCACGTACCCCTTTCTGCACTCTTTTGAAGAAACTTCTCGCTGAGGAAAACAACTTACCTGGTATAGGTGTCTCTTCCACAACTCTGGAAGCAGTCGCCTCGAGAAGAACGTCCGGCTGCACGTCTGCAACCGGGTCCTCGAGCAAATCTGCCTCCTTTACTGTGGTTGACGCATTTTCGGAGGACGAGGAGCTCTGGGTTGAGCTCTCTTCATCCACACCAAGCGTTCCCTGATTGGACAGTTTAGCCATTTCAGTTGATGAAGGTGCTCGGGTTTGTTTGGTGTCCTTATCGGGTGAGGTTTTCTTGGACACTTTAAAGAACCTGGTCACCTTCTTTTTGATAGTTTTAAACATGTTTGTAGAGCGTTTGCCTACATCGCTGCTGGATGCGCAATCGACATCGACCAGCATCGAGTCGGTCAGCGCCTCAGGCAGACTATCGGACAGGCTACTCGGTGCCTCCCAGGCCACGATTGTGTTAGCTCTGCCAGGCTTAGTCTGGACCTCTTGTGTAAAAGAGGCTTTCTTAGTCGCCACTTGCGCATCCCTTCCCTTCCCCTTCTTATGTGAGGCGACCCGCCGGATAGCCTCTTTCATAGCGGCGCTCATTTCGCTGACGACTTCCGCAGCCTTGATGTCGATGCGATCAGCGGGGTCTTCTGGTGACCTAGATTAGATAGAACAACAATTATTAAGACGCCAATGTATTTAAATCAATTGACTATATTATAGAGCTCACATCTGAGTCAGAGACGTAGACGTAGTCGCGTTTCCAAGTTCTTGCTTCAAATTCTCTGCTACCAGGAGAACCTCTTCCATCCCGATTCTCTCCATCATCGACAGCAGCAAGCTATCGATCAGCAGACATCCCGACACAGATCTCACGATGTCCGTGCACAGTGCGGCGAACTGCAGCTTTGAGAACTTTAACCGACACAATAAAACAAACGAAAACAAAGAAAATGACGTTTGTTTCGATAACGTCTCTCGTTATCAAGCGAAACAAAATCTTGCTAACGAAAATGCTGGTCTGTTCTACCTTAATTGGGACGCCCTCGTTCAAAGCCTTCCAGTCCCTGTGAATGAATACATTTTATATTCTTAGTAAATCGGTGAGTGCGCGGTCGTTTTATTTATTTAACGAGTCGGACATGAATACGAACGTACGCGTCGCTCAGCTTGCGGACGGCGTCCATTATCTCCCTGAAGCATCTTAGCTGCTCGGTGGGAGTGGAGTCCTGGCGGGACGGTCATCGCCATCGTTTTTCCTTCTATTTATTATCTGTAAAGTAAAAGAGCTTCAAGCTTCAAATCTGCACAAAGCCCCGATCTAAACACCATGGAACGACCTTGAGATCTTCAGGCGTCCAGATATTTATGTTCATATAGTGCATAACTGTGGTTACAATAATAATAATAATCAATAATAATAGAGATAAAAGTGAATAATAAGAGGAGAGAGGAGCAGATGTTACCTGTCGCTGTGAGAGCAGCTGCTGAATGAAGCCTCTGTAAACACTCTCAGCTCTTTTATGCACTCTGTTATTATGACATCACACGTGACATCACAAGATTCTCTCAGCCAGGCTGCACCTTCATCCTCCAGCCTCTTTAAGTGCTCTCTGTTATCCAATCACGTTATAGCTTTCATATGTTCATTTACATTCAGTCTTTCATTTATTTGATCATGTTCTGTAATTACTGCTTATATACTAGTTGATTTAAACGTTATGTGCTATTACGCTCCCAAACGCTAGAGGGCGCATTTGTCAAAGCATGACATGCCTTGAACCTGCAGTGAAAACTTTAAACTGTGGGTGATATATAGGGGTGAACATGCAGGAACACGACACGTCCTAAAACTGGAGGGAACAAACCCAAAATAAGCAATAAAATCTTCAGATTTTTAATGCCAGCGGTTTTATTCGAGTGGCATTCAGCGCATGCGCAGACGCTGTACAGCGCATGCGCGGACCCGAGAGGAACGCTGCTGAGGAAAATAAATGGCTGGTAGTGTTTACTAGCGATTTAACTGTTACTAACATTAAATAATGAATAATAACACAACATCATTTATCTACTTTAGTAGTTTGTTAAGCGCTTTTTAGACTGACACCTGAATTTTGCATGAATTTACACTTTGCTATGTTTAGTTTCTACACTTCTTACATGGAAGCGGCTCAGAAAATGTGTTTAATGTGTGACAGGACAGAAGTGTAAATGATATATCTGTTAATACAATTATATCTTTAAATCTAATCAGGTTTATGCAAATGGTTGATAAATATTATGGGCTGTGTTCGAATTTGCTTAGTACATACTGTATACTACACTCAGAATATATTACATACTGTATAGTACATACTGTATACTACACTCAATATACTACAGTCAGAATATATTACATACTGTGTAGTACATACTGCATACTACACTCAATATACTACATTCAGAATATATTACATACTGTATAGTACATACTGCATACTACACTCAATATACTACATACTGTATAGTACTGTATACTACACTCAATATATTACATATTGTATACTACACTCAATATATTACATACTGTATACTACACTCAGCATATATTACATACTGCATACTACACTCAATATACTACATTCATAATATATTACATACTGTATACTACACTCAGAATATATTACATACTGTATACTACACTCAGAATATATTACATACTGTATAGTACTTACTGCATACTACACTCAATATACTACATTCATAATATATTACATACTGTATAGTACATACTGTATACTACACTCAGAATATATTACATACTGTATAGTACATACTGCATACTACACTCAATATACTACACTCAGAATATATTACATACTGTGTAGTACATACTGCATACTACACTTAATATACTACATACTGTATACTACACTCAGAATATATTACATATTGTATAGTACATACTGTATACTACACTCAGAATATATTACATACTGTATAGTACATACTGCATACTACACTCAATATACTACATACTGTATAGTACATACTGTATACTACACTCAATATACTACAGTCAGAATATATTACATACTGTGTAGTACATACTGCATACTACACTCAATATACTACATACTGTATACTACACTCAGAATATATTACATATTGTATAGTACATACTGCATACTACACTCAATATACTACATACTGTATAGTACATACTGTATACTACACTCAGAATATATTACATATTGTATAGTACACTCAATATACTACATACTGTATAGTACACTCAGAATATATTACATACTGTATACTACAGTCAATATACTACATACTGTATACTACACTCAGAATATACTACATACTGTATAGTACATACTGTATACTACACTCAGAATATGCTACATACTGTATAGTACATACTGTATACTACACTCAATATACTACATACTGTATAGTACATACTGCATACTACACTCAATATACTACAGTCAGAATATATTACATACTGTGTAGTACATACTGCATACTACACTTAATATACTACACTCAATATACTACATTCAGAATATATTGCATACTGTATAGTACATACTGCATACTACACTCAATATACTACATACTGTATAGTACTGTATACTACACTCAATATATTACATATTGTATACTACACTCAATATATTACATACTGTATACTACACTCAGCATATATTACATACTGCATACTACACTCAATATACTACATTCATAATATATTACATACTGTATACTACACTCAGAATATATTACATACTGTATACTACACTCAGAATATATTACATACTGTATAGTACTTACTGCATACTACACTCAATATACTACATTCATAATATATTACATACTGTATAGTACATACTGTATACTACACTCAGAATATATTACATACTGTATAGTACATACTGCATACTACACTCAATATACTACACTCAGAATATATTACATACTGTGTAGTACATACTGCATACTACACTTAATATACTACATACTGTATACTACACTCAGAATATATTACATATTGTATAGTACATACTGTATACTACACTCAGAATATATTACATACTGTATAGTACATACTGCATACTACACTCAATATACTACATACTGTATAGTACATACTGTATACTACACTCAATATACTACAGTCAGAATATATTACATACTGTGTAGTACATACTGCATACTACACTCAATATACTACATACTGTATACTACACTCAGAATATATTACATATTGTATAGTACATACTGCATACTACACTCAATATACTACATACTGTATAGTACATACTGTATACTACACTCAGAATATATTACATATTGTATAGTACACTCAATATACTACATACTGTATAGTACACTCAGAATATATTACATACTGTATACTACAGTCAATATACTACATACTGTATACTACACTCAGAATATACTACATACTGTATAGTACATACTGTATACTACACTCAGAATATGCTACATACTGTATAGTACATACTGTATACTACACTCAATATACTACATACTGTATAGTACATACTGCATACTACACTCAATATACTACAGTCAGAATATATTACATACTGTGTAGTACATACTGCATACTACACTTAATATACTACACTCAATATACTACATTCAGAATATATTGCATACTGTATAGTACATACTGCATACTACACTCAATATACTACATACTGTATAGTACTGTATACTACACTCAATATATTACATATTGTATACTACACTCAATATATTACATACTGTATACTACACTCAGCATATATTACATACTGCATACTACACTCAATATACTACATTCATAATATATTACATACTGTATACTACACTCAGAATATATTACATACTGTATACTACACTCAGAATATATTACATACTGTATAGTACTTACTGCATACTACACTCAATATACTACATTCATAATATATTACATACTGTATAGTACATACTGTATACTACACTCAGAATATATTACATACTGTATAGTACATACTGCATACTACACTCAATATACTACACTCAGAATATATTACATACTGTGTAGTACATACTGCATACTACACTTAATATACTACATACTGTATACTACACTCAGAATATATTACATATTGTATAGTACATACTGTATACTACACTCAGAATATATTACATACTGTATAGTACATACTGCATACTACACTCAATATACTACATACTGTATAGTACATACTGTATACTACACTCAATATACTACAGTCAGAATATATTACATACTGTGTAGTACATACTGCATACTACACTCAATATACTACATACTGTATACTACACTCAGAATATATTACATATTGTATAGTACATACTGCATACTACACTCAATATACTACATACTGTATAGTACATACTGTATACTACACTCAGAATATATTACATATTGTATAGTACACTCAATATACTACATACTGTATAGTACACTCAGAATATATTACATACTGTATACTACAGTCAATATACTACATACTGTATACTACACTCAGAATATACTACATACTGTATAGTACATACTGTATACTACACTCAGAATATGCTACATACTGTATAGTACATACTGTATACTACACTCAGAATATACTACATACTGTATAGTACATACTGTATACTACACTCAGAATATATTACATATTGTATAGTACATACTGCATACTACACTCAATATACTTCATACTGTATAGTACATACTGTATACTACACTCAATATACTTCATACTGTATAGTACATACTGTATACTACACTCAATATACTTCATACTGTATAGTACATACTGTATACTACACTCAATATACTTCATACTGTATAGTACATACTGTATACTACACTCAATATACTTCATACTGTATAGTACATACTGTATACTACACTCAATATACTTCATACTGTATAGTACATACTGTATACTACACTCAATATACTTCATACTGTATAGTACATACTGTATACTACACTCAATATACTTCATACTGTATAGTACATACTGTATACTACACTCAATATACTTCATACTGTATAGTACATACTGTATACTACACTCAATATACTACATACTGTATAGTACTGTATACTACACTCAATATACTACATACTGTATAGTACATACTGTATACTACACTCAATATACTACATAATGTATACTACACTCAGAATATATTACATACTGTATAGTACATACTGGGTGTGTTCGAAAACCTAGGGAGCTGCCTTGCTGTCTTACTGTCTACATAGGCAGCTGACTTAGTAGAGAGGATTCTAATAAGTTAGTGACTTAAAAGGCAGGTTATTCGAACGCACTACTTAGATAGCGATAACATCGGGTTTAGCATTTCGCGTTTAGCATTTAGCATCTCGCCATTAAAACCAATAAACTGAGGTAGCATAGCACGCTAACGTCAATAACATCTCCCTTCATGTACCGATAACGGTAAAATTTCCTGACAAGCCCGAACTTGCAAATAAAAACACTCGGTACAAGTTTATACAAGTTAAAAATCAGTAATATTTTATTTACGTTTGAAAATAACTCCATTCGTTTCTCCGCCCCGTCAGCCATGAATGCTGGGATTGTCTTGATCACTAAGGCAGCGTTCGATGCTCACTCGTTCTTGAGCCAAAATAACATTGAAATAATAAGATGCCTCAGAAGTGAGGATTTTAAGGCATCTAGGATTTCGAACAGCCTCCTTCTCGGGAGCGCGCACAGGATGATGTAAAATGCTGCCTATGTAGACAGCACACTAGCTTTTCGAACACACCCACTGTATACTACACTCAGAATATATTACATACTGTATACTACACTCTATACTACATACTGCGTACTACATAGTACATACTGCATACTACACTCAGAATATATTACATACTGTATACTATATAGTACATACTGTATACTATATAGTACATACTGTATACTACATACTGCATACTACACTCAGTATAGTACATACTGTATACTGCATACTGGATCATGTAGTGGAATGCAGTATAGTACTGATATGTGACAGAACTAAACCATACCGAGGGCACACGAACGTATGAAGGTTCCTCCCCTTTTTTAATAGCGTTTTGAAACTGGCCGGGTTGCAAGGCAGGATGCTGTACCACACGAAGATGAGTCTAGTCATGTGCTGGAAATTCAGTCTGGAGTAGAATCTTTCCCGTACTGAAGGAAATCATTCTGGTGTCATAGTGTTTACTGCGTAATGAGTTGGGGCCCCATCAGTAAGCGAGAATGTGACGCCCCTTTGTTGCCCTCTGTTAGAAGTAGAAAGGACGTCGTACCGGCTATACAGTTTTTCTATAAGAAACATTTCAAATCACAGTTAAACCGACCAATCACATCTTCACTTTAAATAGGCGGGCTTTTTTATTGCTGACTTTATGACAAGTTCCGCCCGCTGTGAGGACACCAATGTAATATTGTGTGTGTTTTTTCCATAGGTCCGTAACCCAGGGATTAGCAGTTCAGCTAAGATGGAGCTGGATCCGTGCGGTTCTACCAGCAGCGTGTCTGGTGCTGCAGAAGAAGAAGAGAACGTAAAGGAGCACACCGCCATGCTGTGGTCCCTCCAGGAGGCTGCGAGGAGGCAGACGCTCCAGATCGGAGTCTCGGCGTGTGGTGCTACAGCTGTGGTGGACGTGCTCCAGGCGTTGGGGATCACGGTAGCTCCAGAAACATCCGACCGCTGCGTGAAGACCAAACTGAGGAGGAACGATTCGCCGCTGCCTGATTACCTTCACTCACGTAGTGAAGCCGGTACGTCGATTACACCTCACATTAATGTCAACAGATGGAAACGGGTCACATAGATCCTGGACGCCCGGCCGGAGAATTGAACCAAGACCCTTCTTGCTGTGCCACCGTGCCACCCGTCCTTAAACATATTGATTCAAATGATGAAATTACAGTTTTCACAGCCAAAATTATAATAATAATAAATAATAATAATAACAAAAATAATAATTACAAAAATAATAATTACAATAATAATAATAAATAATAATAATAAATAATAATAATAATAACAACAATAATAATTATAATAATAATAAATAATAATAATAATAACAACAACAACAACAATATTAATAATAATAATAATAACAATAATAATAATAATAGTAATAACAATAATAATAATAACAACAATAATAATAATAATAAATAAAATTAATAATAATTAAAAATAACAATAATGATAATAATAAAAATTATAATAATTAAATAATAATAATAAATAATAACAACAATAATAACAATATTAATAACAACAACAATAATAATAACAATAATAATAATAATAATAATAGTAATAGTAATAGTAATAATAACAATAATAACAACAACAACAATAATAGTAATAATAACAATAATAATAACAACAATAATAATAATAATAAATAAAAATAATAATAATTAAAAATAATATTAATTAAAAATAATAATAATTAAATAATAATAGTAATAATAAATAATAATAATAGTAACAATAATAACAAAAATAGTAATAAAAAATAATAATAATAAAAATAATAATATAATAATATTACTAATAATAACAACAACAACAATAATAATATTAATAATAATGTACCTGTAACTCGGGTGGCATAGTGGGTAGAGCTGTTGCTTCACAGCAAGAAGGGCCTGTGTTTGATTCCCCTGGCCAGGATTCTCTCTGTGTGAAGTTAGCATGTTCTCCCTGTGTCCACATAGGTTTTCTCCTTTCACAAGTCCAAAGCTGTGCAGTCAGGTGTGTGTGTGTGTTTGTGTTTGCCTTGTGATGGAGTGACGACCTGTCCGGGGTGTTTCCTGCCTTTTGTCCAATGAATAGGACCCACCATGACCCTGACCGGTGGTTAAACAGTGAATGAATGAATGTCTTTTTCATTATTGTTTATGTCGGGTCGGAGGGCTGAAGAGATTCCCCATCATTGCTGCAGTTACGACCTCTGCTGGCCGCTCGATGCACTGCACAGAGACAGGGAATAACGGAGAGCAGTGCCGGACTCTCCGTACGCCATGCTGATCCCTTTATCTCTTCCTCCCTCCTGTAGGTGCCACCCACCAGCAGCTGATCGACGGAGCAGTGCAGGCCAGCGACGGCAGAGTGACGGGCAGGTTTTTTAGCTTTCACCCAGCGAGGCGGGTGCAGCTGGTACCGTGGCTGGCGCGCTGGATTCGGAGAGGAGTCGTGCCGGTGGCCACCATGAACATGCAGCGCGGCATTCCGGAGGGCGAAGAAATTCCCGACGCCTGGCATCACCAGCTGATATTCGGGGCGGCGCATAATGCCGTGTTTATGACCAATCCTTTAGATGTGGGTAAGTGGAAGGATGTTAATTATATATATAAACTAAAATAATAACATTTAAAAATAATAATAACAAAAATAATAATAACAATAATAATAATATCAACAAAAAAATAATAACAATAATAATAATATCAACAAAAAAACAATAACAATAATAATAATGATAATAATAATAATAATAATAGCAATAATAATAATATCAACAAAAATGAATAACAATAATAGTAATAATATTAATAATAATAGTAATAATAATGATAATAACAAAAATAATAATAATAATAATATCAACAAAAAAATAATAACAATAATAATGATAATAATAATAATAGCAATAATAATAAAAATAATAATAACAATAATAATATTAACAATAACATTTAAAAATAATAACAATAATAATAACAATAATAATAATATCAACAAAAAAATAATAATAATAATGATAATAATAATAATAGCAATAATAATAAAAATAATAATAACAATAATAATAATAATATTAACAATAACATTTAAAAATAATAACAATTATAATAATATCAACAAAAAAATAATAACAATAATAATAATGATAATAATAGCAATAATAATAATAACAAACAAAAAAATTACAATAACATTTAAAAATAATAAAGATAATAATAATAACAAAATAATAATAATAACAATAACATTTAAAAATAATAAAGATAATAATAATAAAATAATAATGACAATAATAATAATAATAACAATAACATTTAAAAATAATAAAGATAATAATAATAACAAAATAATAATAACAATAATAATAATAATAATAATAATAATAATACACAATTTAGCCACATCTGATTACCCATCCGTATTTAACCAAGCAGAGGCGACGTGTGCGGTAACAGATCGCTTCTTTTCACCTGCACGATGCGGGTTCATATGGAGAACCGAATCGCGCACGGAGAGTCACGCACCTCACAAAAATAATACAGGCCAGAGTATGACATGTCATGTTTACGACGATAAGCAGCAGCAAACCGCGTGCTTTTGTTTCCCCAGTTAGCGAAGAGGAGCTACACACACGCCTGTGCAGCGAATCAGATCTGCTGATCTGTCGAGAAGACGTCTTAAAGAGACTGACCCCGGACTCCCCGCTCCGCCTGGTCTCGGACCGCCAGGCTGACCCGCGCTGGAAGACGTTCAATGTGGAAGGTAGTGTGTTTAAAATAGTCCAACTCTTACAAGACTTTGACGTATGTCTGTGGGAATTTGTCCCCGTTCAGTCAGGCATTTGTATGGTTAAGCCTTTCAGTGTCGCAGAGGTCGGGGTTTTTCTTTAAACCAAGCTTCTCCTGCCGTTCTTGCCGTCCGTTTAATCATTTCAATTCATTTACATCGACCGCTTTGTCCTGTCAGGGTCCCAGCGGGTCCAGTTCCACCAGAAAGCGGTTACCATGACAATTACTAACCGCGTCTTAGTTGTGCTAAACCCCGAGGCTAGCAAGAGATCGTATCTCGATTCTCACGACTTGCATTTACATTTATCGAGCAAGTGAGGGTTAGGGGCCCTGCTCGGGGGCCCAACAGTGGCAGCTTGGCGGAGGCAGTGCTTAAACCACGGACCTTCTGATTACAGATCCAACATCCTAACCTACTCAGCAGACCAGGCGTCATCTTCCGAACTTCATCTATCCAGATGTGGTGAGCCTGTGCCCACTGTAAGCCGTAACTCCTGTCAGAATCCAGCTGTCGTCCGGCCACTTTTATTTATATTAATTCATGGACAGTTGTAGCCTAGAGATTAAGGTACTGGACTAGTAATCAAAAGGTTGCTGGTTCAAGCCCCACCACTGCCACTGTTGGGCCCTTTAATAAGGCCCTTAATAATAAGTGTCCATTTCTTATATGTACAACAGTCTACTGCTGCAGATCTCCACTCCTGACCGAGGAGGGCCGTGACTGAGACACGCCCCTCCGACACATGCGCAGTAGCCGGGTGCTTCTTTTTACATGGAGATCCGTATCGCGCACGGAGAGCCTCTGTGCCTGCAGTCATGAGGAATCCCGTGTGTTTAGCTTCAGACATGTTTAGCTTCCTTTCCTCTTGTTTTCAGGTCAGGTTAGACGGATGATGGAGGAAGAAGACGGCGAGGAAGATCATTCGAAGCTGACGCACGTGAGGATCCCTGCAGCCTACAGCGCTGGGATTACGCTCTTCGCTCTCGGAGACTCGCCCGTCGGACAGGAGCTCCTCGCCGCTCCCGAACTGCCTCTGCTCTAACGGGACGATCAGATTTTAAGTTTGGACTCTGAACCAGCTGTTTCCACCAGCTGTGCAGATCAGCGACTGTTAATGACGCCGAATCGGTGTCATTTCCGTCCCCAGGACGTTATATGTTTAAATGTATATGAAAATTAGGATATATAATTTAAAACACCCCACTCTTGAAATATAATAAGTAAAATTTCAGACCTGAATAGAGGTGGGTTACATAAATCCTGAAAACGGGTGTGTTTTATCATATCTGAATAGAGGTGGGTTACATATAAAAAAACAGATGATGTAGTTAAAATACTACGGAGCCCCTTAGGGGTCACTAACGGAAAAAAAAAAAGTCAGTTCTGCAGAGAACAGCATGAGACTCCGCCCCTAATTGCTAGGAAATCGGCGCCCACCTCCCCCACAGTCAGCCTGAGCGTTCGCACGAGAGTGCCAGAACGACAGCAAGCTAACATCACTGATCGCCACAAATCTGTACAACCTAGAACCCCCAAACTCTGCGCTAGGAAATCAGCACCCACCTCTCTCACAGCCGACAAACCTGAGCGATCGCATGAGAGAGCCAGAACGACAGCAAGCTAACATCGTGGGGGGGGCAATGAGCCAAAACTAATGGCATTAAAGGTCAAATTTGATTGCTGGTGAAAATGGAAAATGTTAATTGCTGCTCATGGTAATTCTGATCAAACGTTTTTTGTTTATTCAAGAATGAAGTGCAACACATCTGGGATTCCATCAAATTTGAGAAATTGATTGAAACATAAATAATAATAAAATTATTTATTTCACTGAAATACGTCAACTCTTATTACGTGTGTTCTCATTATTTTACAACAGGTATGTATATTATTGATTTATTATTGGGATCATTGGGAACCTGCGTTCAAACTACGTCTTTGTGGAGTCTGTAGTCCCAATGTACCTCTCAAAAACATATCTGTAGCTTTCTAGGTGTGTGTTAATGGGTGAGTGTATTGGTGGTCTACGATTGATGAATACGTCAATAAAACGGGGGGCAATGGGGGGGGGGGGGGGGGGGGGGTTTGGTTCCTGCCATTCTAAAACATTCTTGCTGTATCAACAACTGATTGGAACGTTGACGGATCCCAACATTACGCAAAGCTAGTGAGTGGAATGTGTTTATTTAACATTTTTATATCAGTATATTGAGTGGAAGTGCCCCACCCCCATATACATATATGAGACAACTGCAAGATTGCAAGATAATTAATCGTGAATTCAACCCTCATCTTCAGTCACAGTCCGGGAGGTATTTCTTACTAGCGCTCTGTGTTTGGGTAACACCGAATTCGAATCCGAATAAAAAGCTGTTTAAAAGAGAAAAATAAGAGGGTGCGGGTGCAAGAACGGCCTGCCTGCAGTCCTGACTGTCTCTAATAGAGAACGTGTGAACTTTTGGTGTGTTTTATCACACCCGAATAGACGTGGGTTACATAAAGACTGAAAACAGGTGTGTTTTATAAGACCTTAATAGTGGTGGGTAATGTATAGAGGTGTGTTTTATCAGGCCTGAACAGAGGTGGGTTACATAAACACTGAAAACAGGTGTGTTTTGTTAGACCTGAATAGTGGTGTATGAAACGAGGTGGGTTATATAAAGACTGAAAACAGCCTCAAATTCAACCCTCGTTTTCAGTCACAGTCCGGGAGGTATTTCTTCCTAGCGCCCGGTGTTTGGGTAACACTGAATCCGAATAAAAAGCTGTTTAAAAAAAGAAGAGGGTGCGGGTGCTAAACCGGCCTGCCTGCAGTTCTAACCTGTCCCTAATAGAGAACGTGTGAAATGTTGGTGTGTTTTATCAGACTCGAATAGACGTGGGTTATATAAAGACTGAAAACAGGCATGTTTTATCAGACCTGAATAGACGTGGGTTATATAAAGACTGAAAACAGGTGTGTTTTATCAGACCCGAATAGACGTGGGTTATATAAAGACTGAAAACAGGCATGTTTTATCAGACCCGAATAGACGTGGGTTATATAAAGACTGAAAACAGGCATGTTTTATCAGACTCGAATAGACGTGGGTTATATAAAGACTGAAAACAGGTGTGTTTTATCAGACCCGAATAGACGTGGGTTATATAAAGACTGAAAACAGGCATGTTTTATCAGACCTGAATAGACGTGGGTTATGAATAGAGGTGGGTTACATACAAACTGAAAACAGGCATGTTTTATCAGACTCGAATAGAAGTGGGTTATATAAAACTGAAAACAGGCATGTTTTATCAGACCTGAATAGGGGTGGGTTATGAATAGACGTGGGTTACTTGAAGACTGAAAACAAATGTGTTTTATCAGACTCGAATAGAGGTGGGTTATATAAAACTGAAAACAGACATGTTTATCAGACCCGAATAGGGGTGGGTTATGAATAGAGGTGGGTTGTATAAAACTGAAAACAGGCGTTTTATCAGACCTGAATAGACGTGGGTTATGAATAGAGGTGGGTTACATACAAACTGAAAACAGGCATGTTTTATCAGACTCGAATAGAGGTGGGCTATATAAAACTGAAAACAGCCATGTTTTATCAGACCTGAATAGGGGTGGGTTATGAATAGAGGTGGGTTACATACAAACTTAAAACGGGCATGTTTTATCAGACCTGAATAGGGGTGGGTTATGAATAGAGGTGGGTTACAATACAAACTGAAAACAGGCATGTTTTATCAGACCTGAATAGGGGTGGGTTATGAATAGACGTGGGTTACTTGAAGACTGAAAACAAATGTGTTTTGTCAGACTCGAATAGAGGTGGGTTATATAAAACTGAAAACAGACATGTTTATCAGACCCGAATAGGGGTGGGTTATGAATAGAGGTGGGTTGTATAAAACTGAAAACAGGCATGTTTTATCAGACCTGAATAGACGTGGGTTATGAATAGAGGTGGGTTACATACAAACTGAAAACAGGCATGTTTTATCAGACTCGAATAGAGGTGGGCTATATAAAACTGAAAACAGGCATGTTTTATCAGACCTGAATAGGGGTGGGTTATGAATAGAGGTGGGTTACATACAAACTTAAAACAGGCATGTTTTATCAGACCTGAATAGGGGTGGGTTATGAATAGAGGTGGGTTACAATACAAACTTAAAATAGGCGTGTTTTATCAGACCCGAATAGGGGTGGGTTATGAATAGAGGTGGGTTATATAAACTCTGAAAACAGCCTCAAATTCAACCCTCGCCTTCAGTCAAAGTTCGGGAGGTGTTTCTTTCTAGCGCGCGTTGTTTGGGTAACACTGAATCAGAATAAAAAGCTGTTTAAAACAGAAAAAGAAGAGGGTGCGGGTGCTAGACCGGCCTGCCTGCAGTCCTAACCTGTCCCGAACAGAAAATGTGTCAAATGTTGGTACGAAAAATACAACACCACGTACTTTTGGGCACCTTTGCAGGAAAAATGGTACAAAATTACATTTCATAGCTTACTAATTTTGCTAATATTGCTAAAACGTCTCGTAATGTGGTAAATGCTTTACCGTCCCAACTTTTTATTATTATTTTTCTTTTGGAACGTGGAATGAATGCATATTAACAAACGAAACGCAGTTTACCACACGGAACACGAAATATATCGTGTTCGGACTGTCTACGATGAAATAAAAGTCATCGTAATTATATAAATTAGTAAAGAAATTTAATTTCAATATTATTATTAGCATTTTTCACACTGTGCTGAGGTTTTGCTTCGGATTTGGGTTTGTATTTGTGCGTTTCAGTACTCTGTGACAACTTTTAAGACGTATATTCGACAATTCACCTAGCATTTAGTGAATAATACTAACTCCGGGCGCACACCGCGACCCTGACCGGTGTAAAGCTAACAGGAATGAACGACAGATTTCTGAGGTAAATGGCGGTTTTTTTGTATAGCTGTGACGAGTGTACGATGATAGCCAATCAGCGCGCAGAAGGCGGTTCGCTACCAGCCAATCCGAGAGCAGGAGGCGGGACTTCAAGGGTCTGAATTCAGGTGTGACGAAACGTGTCTCGCCTCGAGCTCGCGGGTCCTCGCGCTTCAGGCAGAGCCGTTGGTCTTCAGTGCATCTTTACCACAGTAACAAGGTAAGACGTCGAATTTTACCTCATTTTATAGTTTTATAACGTGTAAAAGTTGGTTTTTAAGACGTTTTTGTGTTGTTTTAATTGTAACTTTTGACTCGTGTCGAGTTCACGCTGAGTTTTGGACTCTAACGGGCTGAAATCAGGTCAGTATGAACGACAGACAGACAGTTACATCATCATTTATATGTTTTTAAATATTTAATAGCATAAAATACCACAAATCCTCAACTTTAATCTAATTAAATCACGAGTGCACAAGTTCTGATCAATCCAAGTGATCTGGAAAGCACGTGTGCTTGTGCTCAGCTCAAACCATTGCACAACTTTGTGGGGTTTATCTGTAAGTTTGGTGGCCCTCCACTTTTTACCTCACATTTGACCAGCTGTTATACCTGGAATTTGTCCTATGCACCACTTCATAGACTGTGTGTCAAGTAGGAACAAGTTTCTGCAGATGTTTCTTGCAAGGATCTGTTCAAAACAGCTGGAATGTGTCCGCAGTCGAGCGAGCGTTACATTAACATGGAGCTTATGGGTGACACCGGAGGAGAAGCCTTTAGGCCAGAGTTCCCAGTGTTCCAGGAGCTTCAGGTTGGTGGTTTTGGATCCAAGTTTTCTCCAGACCTTGGAGAGGAACCACTGTTCCATAAGCATCTTCTGAGGAGGCATATCTGTGGGAATTTGTGCCCGTCCAGTCGAAAGATGACCCTAATTGTATGGCTGGGAACTGAAGTCAGTGAAGAAAGGGGCGTACTGGGTGTCCCAACTGCTACTGTGACATTTGTGTCATTTAAATTTCAGTAAAAAGGTCACTGGTTATGACTCAATAGCATCCATAGGTCGATTTTCCACGCCGTTACACAGCCAGCAGGACGAATCCTAATCAAGAACGTTCTAGATTGACTTGTCATATATAATGTGCGACGCCTCTGGGACCCAGAGATTTAAGGGCTTTGGCTCGAACCCGCAATCTTAAGTTCGATAGCCCAAAGTTCTACCTACTAGGCTACCGCTATTCCATATAGTTGGTCATTTCATTCCCACAGACGACATTTCCATTGCTCCGAAGTCCGGAGTCAGTGTGCTCTACACCTATTCAGCATTGCGTCAGCCAGATTGGCAAATTTATCAAAGGGCGTTAGCATCAGACATCCGCTAATTCAAGGTTCTGCACTTTATTCCTTGTGCTGCTGTTTCATTAGCAGTCTGGAACCCAGTGGTGGGTTCAGGGCCACAGTTTAAGCCCCGATCGGTTTGATTAAACTTAAATTTTGCGCTCGGGGGTGCAATACGCTGGCACGCCAGACCTGACGTCTCGGACGCCCGAGTTCGAATCTCGGCCGCGGGGCGCCTGTACGGACGACGGATCGGCTCGTCCGAGGGGGATTCCTGGCGGCCGGTCGACGGCGCCCGCGCAACGAGACGGGTGATGCCGGGGGTCCCTCTGTGCGCGATACGGATCTCCATTTTCAGAGTCGGAGAGGTTTTATTGTCATTTCAGCTACATACAGGTACAAAACAGCGATCAGCGATCCTCTAGGATCTAGACGGTACAATGGTTCATGAGGTAGTGACGTGTTGTACATTAGCAGCGTAAAATTGGCAATGGAGCCTAAAAAGTAAATAAGGTGCAAAAATACAAAAAGACTTTTCAATATTTGAATAAACAGGTGAAATCAGTCTAACATTGTCAATATAGTTCAGTGTGTGGCAGCAGAAACATTATATATTATATTATATATATTTATATTCGTAGTATAAACGCATAAAAAAGCTCAAATCGGAACCACACGCTGCGCACTGGGGGTGGATGAGAGCGCGGGAATCGAGCAGCTGTCGGAAATGAATTAAAATTCCGTTAAATTACGACCTCATTTGCATCCTGGACAGTTATCGCCTTTATATTTATGTGATTCGTTTACATGGATATTGCGAAGTGAAAGCTAGCGTGAAGGTCAGCTGTACGTAACGCTGACGCTACCCCTTTTAACTAGACGTCGTGCTTCGTCTGTGCCGCCCGGAGAGTCTGTGAAGGCTCCGTCATGAAATAAAGCGTCTCGATTATTTCAGGTTGGTACGGAGAGTCTTGTGTTCCGTGGTGTACTGACTACTGTTTAACCTGAGCTTGAATGTGATTGGTTCCTCATTAAAGGTGAAGCTCGTTTACTATAACGTGCTTTCTGGGATCTGGACCTTGACCGGCTTGTTCTGGTGTCGCAGGATGGCCGAGCGCGTGCTGATTATCGGCGGCGGCGGGCGCGAGCATGCGCTGGCGTGGAGGCTGGCCCAGTCGCCTCGCGTCCAGCGGGTCCTGGTGGCCCCCGGCAACGCGGGCACGGCCGACTGCGGAAAGATCTCCAACTCGGGTGAGTACCTTGGTCAGGGTCGAGGCGGGTCCAGTTCCAACAGTGAACTCGGGTCAGGAGTACCTCTGCAGGGCTTCGGCCACGATCCTCCAACCGACCTCGGCTGCCCCACCCCTGGTTCAAACCTGGGTCTAATCAGTCAAGGGTTAAAAAAATTGTACACACGCATTGGATGGTCAAAAGTATGTGGTCACATGACCCGCGTTACCAAATCAAGCGCTCGTTTTCCTTTTTTGTGTCTCTGCAGCTGTGAGTGTGAGTAATCACGCCATCCTGGCTCAGTACTGTAAAGATCATAACGTCTCACTGGTGGTGGTCGGACCGGAGGCTCCGTTAGCCGCAGGTAACGGTTAAAATCGAGTATTTTTGATGTTTTCAATGCTGTTACGGTGACGTTGACGATAAACCGCACCGCCGCAGGCATGGTGGACGACCTGAGCGCCGCGGGCGTGCTGTGCTTCGGGCCCTCGGCGAAAGCGGCCCAGCTGGAGGCCAGCAAGAGTTTCTCCAAGAGCTTCATGGACCGGCACGGGATCCCCACGGCGCGCTGGAGCTCCTTCACCGACCCACAGGAGGCCTGCGCCTATATCCGAGGGTAATCCGTTAAAAACAGGTGGCTAGCACGCCGGCAGTAGCGACTCTTTGACTGATTTTCGTCATTTCTAATTCATGCAGTGCGGATTTTCCAGCCTTGGTGGTGAAAGCGAGTGGCCTGGCTGCAGGGAAGGGGGTCATAGTGGCTAAAGACGAGGACGAGGCCTGCCAGGCGGTTTTGGACATCATGAAGGTGGGTTTTTGTGGTGCTTCTATGTAGTAACACACACACACGTCAGGTCAGACGTCTTTCTGTCTGCAGCTGCTACTGCGGCGTGTTTATAGCGGCGGCCGTGTCCCAAATCAGACGTAATAAATGAGGTGCTGCTCTGTCCTTCTATAGCAATATTTATCTATATATCTACATATCCAGCTATATGTCTGTCTGTATATATCTATCTGATTTTTTATATATATATATATGTATATACACACACACACGACAGACAGATAAACATACAGGGAATATAGATAGACAGACAGACAAATAATGTAGACAGGCAGATAGACATACAGATAATATAGACAGACAGACAGACATACAGATGATATAGACAGACAGACGGATAGGCATACAGATAATGTAGACAGACAGACAGATAATATAGACAGACAGACGGATAGGCATACAGATAATATAGACAGACATACAGATGATCTAGACAGACAGACGGATAGACATACAGATAATGTAGACAGACAGATAATATAGACAGACGGATAGACGTACAGATAATATAGACAGACAGACATACAGATAATATAGACAGACAGACATACAGATAATATAGACAGACAGATACAGACAGATGGACAGACAGATAATATAGACAGACAGATAATATAGACAGACAGATAGACAGACAGATAATATAGACAGACAGATAGACAGACAGATAATATAGACAGACAGACATACAGATAGACAGACAATATAGACAGACAGACATACAGATAATATAGACAGATAGACAGACATACAGATAATATAGACAGACAGACGGATAGACGTACAGATAATATAGACAGACAGACGGACATACAGATAATATAGACAGACAGACGGATAGACAGACATACAGATAATATAGACAGACAGATAGACATACAGATAATATAGACAGACAGACGGATAGACAGACATACAGATAATATAGACAGACACATACAGATAATATACAGACAATATAGACAGACAGACATACAGATAATATTGACAGACAGATAGACGTACAGATAATATAGACAGACAGACGGATAGACGTACAGATAATATAGACAGACAGATAGATAATATAGACAGACAGATAGACAGACAGATAGACAGATAATGTAGACAGATAGACAGACATACAGATAATATTGACAGACAGATAGACGTACAGATAATATAGACAGACAGACGGATAGACGTACAGATAATATAGACAGACAGATAGACATACAGATAATATAGACAGACAGACGGATAGACAGACATACAGATAATATAGACAGACACATACAGATAATATAGACAGACAGATAGACAGACAATATTGACAGACAGATAGACGTACAGATAATATAGACAGACAGACGGATAGACGTACAGATAATATAGACAGACAGATAGACAGATAATGTAGACAGATAGACAGACATACAGATAATATTGACAGACAGATAGACGTACAGATAATGTAGACAGACAGACGGATAGACGTACAGATAATATAGACAGACAGACAGACATACAGATAATATAGACAGACAGACGGATAGGCATACAGATAATATAGACAGAGACAGACAGATAGACAGATAATATAGACAGAGACAGACAGATAGACAGATAATGTAGACAGACAGACAGATATACAGATAATATAGACAGAGACAGATAGACAGACAGATAATGTAGACAGACAGACAGATATACAGATAATATAGACAGAGACAGATAGACAGACAGATAATGTAGACAGAGACAGATAGACAGACAGATAATGTAGACAGAGACAGATAGACAGACAGATAATGTAGATAGACAGATAATGTAGACAGAACGATAATACAGGGAATATAGACAGACATATTCAGATAGACAGATAATATAGATGGATAATACAGATAGAGAGATACAGATATTCAGACACAAAAATATAGACAGAACGATAATACAGATAATATAGACAGACAGATAGACATACAGATAATATAGATAGACCGTTATTGTGATGATGTAAGGATACCTTACACATCACTAAGTCTGGTTGTAATGAATGGGGAAAGGGGCTAACACAGTTAATGTGGTAAATAGTATAAATAAATAAATACTTACCTGTCGTGGTGAGGATGGTCCGGGTGTCGGGGATCATACTACAATTCATGTTACAGTTATACAGACAGTTATACAGACAGTGGCAGAGAACAGCTTTGGAATGAACCGGAACATCCACGCGGGGCGTCAGGCGTAATGTGTAACAGGGTCGTGTGACCTTGGACTCACACACTGTCCGTACGTTCCAGGACAAGGCGTTCGGCTCGGCCGGGGACACGGTGGTCGTGGAGGAACTGCTCGAGGGGGAGGAAGTGTCCGTGAGTATTTTTATTTTAATAGATTTGAGGTTTGTACGTGTTCTGTACCGCCGTTAACGTCCCCTCCACAGTGTCTGTGTTTCAGCGACGGCTCGACGGTCGCCGCCATGCCGCCGGCGCAGGACCATAAAAGGCTGCTGGATGGCGATCTGGGGCCAAACACGGGAGGAATGGGGGCCTACTGTCCGACCCCACAGGTAAGCAGAGGCCAACTCGCGACGCTCGCCAACACGTGTAGCGGGTACAAATTCCCACAGACGAAATTCGAACCCTGGATCTGAGCAGTAGTTGTGCTCTATTTGTGATCTTGTCGTTTAGGTGTCCGAAGAGCTGCTCCAACAGATTAAAGCCACCGTCCTGCAGAAGACCGTGGACGGCATGAAAGAAGAGGGCGCGCCGTACGTAGGTATGCGATTCGTCCCGGTTCTCGACCCTGCGTATAGATATGTAGGCAGACAGACAGACATACAGATAGACAGATATATAGCTAAATAGATATATAGAGACAGACAGATATATAGCCAGAAAGACATATACAGATATAGACAGATATATATAGAGATAGACATATGCAGATATATAAGCAGCCAGACAGATATATATAGCCAGACAGACAAATATATAGCCAAAATCATATACAGATATATAAGCAGACAGACAGATATGTAGCCAGACAGACAAATATATAGCCAAAATCATATACAGATATATAAGCAGACAGACAGGTATATATAGCTAGACAGACAAATATATAGCCAAAATCATATACAGATATATATAGCCAGACAGACAAATATATAGCCAAAATCATATACAGATATATAAGCAGACAGACAGATATATATATAGCCAGACATATACAGATATATAAGCAGACAGACAGATAATATAGACTAATAGACATACAGATATCTAAGCAGACAGACAGATATATAGCCAGACAGACATATACAGATATATAAGCAGACAGACAGATAATATAGACTAATAGACATACAGATATCTAAGCAGACAGACAGATATATAGCCAGACAGACATATACAGATATATAAGCAGACAGACAGATAATATAGACTAATAGACATACAGATATATAAGCAGACAGACAGATATATAGCCAGACAGACATATACAGATATATAAGCAGACAGACAGATATATAGACTAATAGACATATACAGATATATAAGCAGATAGACAGATATATAGACTAATAGACATATACAGATATATAAGCAGACAGACAGATATATAGCTAGACAGACATATACACGGCTCGGCTCCGAGCTATATCGCAGACCTTCTCTGTGTTCACTCCACTCCACAAGCTCCACGATCTTCCAACCAGCTTACCTATTCCACGCTCTCAAAATGAGGTTCAAGGGTGACAGTCTTCCACTTTTCATAAAGGAGTCCCACACAATAGATGCATTTAGGTTAAATTTGAAAAGTAATATTTTTTTGGCATTTGAGTCCATTTGTGGTTTTATTTGATTTACATGTTTATATGTTGGTGCGTATGTATGTTGTTTTGTATGTATGTTAATTATTTGTTAAATGTTGCATTGTTTTGGCACTGAGATTTGTACACAAATGTAAAGTGCATTACAAATTAAATGTATTATTATTATTATTATATACAGATATATAAGCAGACAAATAATATAGACTAATAGACATATACAGATATATAAGCAGACAGACAGATATATAGACTAATAGACATATACAGATATATAAGCAGACAGACAGATATATAGCTAGACAGACATATACAGATATATAAGCAGACAAATAATATAGACTAATAGACATATACAGATATATAAGCAGACAGACAGATATATATAGCCAGACAGACAAATATATAGCCAGAAACATATACAAATATATAAGCAGACAGACAGATATGTAGCCAGACAGACAAATATATAGCCAGACAGACATATACAGATGTATATGCAGACAGACAGATATATAGCCAGGCAGACAGACGGATATATAGCCAGACATATACAGATATATAAGCAGACAGACAGATAATATAGACTAATAGACATACAGATATCTAAGCAAACAGACAGATATATAGCCAGACAGACATATACAGATATATAAGCAGACAGACAGATATATAGACTAATAGACATATACAGATATATAAGCAGACAGACAGATATATAGCTAGACAGACATATACAGATATATAAGCAGACAGACAGATATATAGACTAATAGACATATACAGATATATAAGCAGACAGATAATATAGACTAATAGACATATACAGATATATAAGCAGACAGACAGATATATAGCTAGACAGACATATACAGATATATAAGCAGACAGACAGATAATATAGACTAACAGACACATACAGATATATAGCCAGACAGACATATACAGATATATAAGCAGACAGACAGATAATATAGACTAACAGACACATACAGATATATAGCCAGACAGACATATACAGATATATAAGCAGACAGACAGATATATAGCCAGACATATACAGATATATAAGCAGACAGACAGATATATAGCCAGACATATACAGATATATAAGCAGACACAGATATATAGCCAGACATATACAGATATATAAGCAGACAGACAGATATATAGCCAGACATATACAGATATATAAGCAGACAGACAGATATATAGCCAGACATATACAGATATATAAGCAGATAGACAGATATATAGACTAATAGACATATACAGATATATAAGCAGACAGATATATAGCCAGACAGACATATACAGATATATAAGCAGACAGACAGATATATAGCCAGACAGACATATACAGATATATAAGCAGACAGACCGATAATATAGACTAATAGACATACAGATATCTAAGCAGACAGACAGATATATAGCCAGACAGACATATACAGATATATAAGCAGACAGACAGATATATAGCTAGACAGACATATACAGATATATAAGCAGACAGACAGATAATATAGACTAACAGACACATACAGATATATAGCCAGACAGACATATACAGATATATAAGCAGACAGACAGATAATATAGACTAACAGACACATACAGATATATAGCCAGACAGACATATACAGATATATAAGCAGACAGACCGATAATATAGACTAATAGACATTCAGATATCTAAGCAGACAGACAGATATATACCTAGACAAACATATACAGATATATAAGCACAGACAGATATATACCTAGACAGACATATACAGATATATAAGCAGACAGACAGATATATAGCTAGACAGACATATACAGATATATAAGCACAGACAGATATATACCTAGACAGACATATACAGATATATAAGCAGACAGACAGATATATAGCTAGACAGACATATACAGATATATAAGCAGACAGACAGATATATAACCAGACATATACAGATATATAAGCAGACAGACAGATATATAGCCAGACATATACAGATATATAAGCAGACAGACAGATATATAGCCAGACAGACATATACAGATATATAAGCAGACAGACAGATATATAGCCAGACAGACATGTACAGATATATAAGCAGACAGACCGATATATAGCCAGACAGACATGTACAGATATATATGCACACAGACAGATATATCGCCAGACAGACATATACAGATATATAAGCAGACAGACAGATGTATAGCCAGACATATACAGATATATAAGCAGACAGACAGATATATAGCCAGACAGACATATACAGATATATAAGCAGACAGACAGATATATAGCCAGACAGACATATACAGATATATAAGCAGACAGACAGATATATAGACTAATAGACATATACAGATATATAAGCAGACAGACAGATATATAGCTAGACAGACATATACAGATATATAAGCAGACAGACAGATATATAGCAGCAGTTCATTATATAAGAAAACGTGCAGGTTGGTGACCTGTAGTGACCTTTGAACCCTCTCTCTAGGCGTGCTGTACGCAGGACTGATGCTGACCAAGCAGGGACCAAAGGTGCTGGAGTTCAACTGCCGGTTCGGAGACCCCGAGTGCCAGGTCAGTATCTAACCACGTGATTCATTAGCGCGTTTCGCATAGAGATCCGTATAGCGCACGGAGAGTCTCGTACCACAGCGGGTTCTCCCCTCCCTCGACCGGTGGCACAGCCGAGATTCCCAGATACAGGAACCACAGCCGGGGACAAAACGAGGCGAATGATCACCGATGCTGTTGCACCTTTCGCTGATAACAGTCTGGACGGTCCATCCGAGATGAGCTGGGGTCCAGAGATCTCCGGTGTTTTGCATAGGAACTGATGTACGGCCCAGCTCAGCTCTTAAGGCTGCATTTCTTGACGCAGCGGCGGACCGTGTCGCGTGACGACGGCTTTCCGAAGTACTCTATTTCCTATGCAGTGCCGTCCGAGGGCTGGAACTGAATCTTTTCACAATATCATGTACGGTAGGCGGTGAAAAACGTCCACGGTCGAGTACGAAAGGAAAATAATCACGGTGCTTTTTCTGCTTGTTCGTTCGTAGGTCCTGCTGCCTCTCCTGAAGAGCGACCTGTACGAGGTGGTGAAGGACACGCTCCGAGGCCAACTGGCCTCAAACCCGCCCGTCTGGCTGGACGACAGCGCGGCGGTGACCGTGGTCATGGCCAGCGAGGGCTACCCCGGCGCTTACAAGAAGGGCGTGGAGATCACAGGTGATCGCAGAGGGTCGATTAATAGGCAAAAGCTTGTACATCTTTTCACCTACACATTGACGAGTGTGGCGCCACCCAGCGTTGCGTGCGGAGAGACGCGCCCTGAGAGCACGCCTTCCTCATCTCCTGTGCAGGCGCCTCTAATCAGCCGGCGGAGCTCGTAACTGCACCATTCTGACCGAGAGAGACCCACGTCCGGCCCCTTGTCCCGCCCCCCTTACCGAACGACCGGCCGATCGTCGTTCGTGTAGCCACTCGGCCTCGAGCCGGTAAGGCAGCGCGTGTTTTTACCGCCGCGCCACCTGAGCGCCGATCGCTCGTTTAAAAGAAATCAGGCCAGGGCAGATATTAATCTGATGCGCATCTTGCGCGACGGCTGCAATTTTGTTACGAATAAGGCGAGTTCCCAAATAACGTAACGAAGATTATAGCATGTTACCCGCCCCAGTCTTTAAAATGTGTGAACATCTTAAGAAGTGTAATAACACAATGGCGATATGTTTTTTTTTTTAAGTTGGGACGCTCCAAAAAAGTTGGGACGGAGGCAAAATAGGAGTGAAAAATTTATCGCAAATTTAGGTCTTTCACCGTCTACCGTTCATAATATTGTGAAAAGATTCAGGGAGTCTGGAGAGATCTCGGTCCGAGTGCTGCAAAACAGGAAACCGCTGTTGTGATAAATGTAGCCACTTCAGAAAACCCTCGTCAATTAACGCTGCCCGCCGCCGCGTCAACAAATTCAGGAAGTCGTACAGTAATTTAATAATAGGTCCCGAGCTCGCCTCAGGAAACGTCTGCTGCGGTCCACGATAACGGACGTTGGGTTGACTTTGCCGAAGATAAAAGGACCATCCGGACTGTTATCGGTGAACGGTGCAAAAGCCGATATCGTCATGCTGTCGTCAAGGCAACGTCCTCGAGACGATACCAGTCGTTCCGAAACGTCCCAACTTTTTTGGAAATGTGGTTTGTGGACGGTGACGGATCATTATTAATCTGTGTTTCCCCTCCGCAGGTCTGGCTCAGGCGGCGGAGGCGGGGCTGCAGGTGTTCCACGCCGGCACCGCCCTGACCGAAGCGGGCGGAGTGACCTCGAACGGCGGCCGGGTCCTGACGGTCACGGCGGTCCGCCCCACCCTGGACGACGCCCTCCGGCGCGCCAACCGGGGCGTGGGCGCCGTGGGCTTCCCCGGCGCCGTCTACCGCCGCGACATCGGCCACCGCGCCATCGCCTACCTGCGACGGTCCAGGTGCGCCGGGAGCCGGTTACGACGCCCCCCATGATTGAACTCATGTTGGTTAGCTAATCAAAACAAGCGCTAAATAAAAAATGCTAATTGCCCCCCTTTTTTGCACCCCAATCTAAGTAACGTTATCTCTTCCCTTCCGGGCTGAGGCTGTCGCTTCTTTTCACCTACCAGGGGGCGGAGTCTTGGCATCCGTGTTCGGCCGCTTCCTACAACGATCTCTATGTTAGCCACAGTCCCCGCCCCCTACAGAGACGCAGCCGATCGTGTGTCCGTGTGGTCGCCCGACCGCCCGACAGCTCAAGAAGCCGCCAGGTGTCGGCACTGCTGGGCTACGTTTTTACACACCTGAGCTCTGATTGCGTAATTTTGTGAAAAGATTCAGGGAATCTGAGGAAGCGCTTCAGAAAACCGTCGTCACTGAAGGCGGTCCGCCGCGGCATCAAGGATCGCGACCCGAAACCTAAAACGCGAAAGAGAAAGCCGTACGATTCGTTCTGTGCGGAAGTTGGGACGGAGGTGAAATGAGTACAAAAAAAAAAATTGATAGAGGGAATCATGAGCAAGTCTTTACAAGCTAAGATGGGGCATGGCTCACCACCGAGTTCCAAACCTCAGTAGGTTCAGAAAGAACATTTCTCGCTGCAGGATCACATTATGATTGGGTTTTTCACCATCTACCGTGCACAATATTGTGAAAAGATTCAGGAGAATTTGAAGTCGAGAAGACAAATAAATGGATCCTGGACCAAATCGAACCCAATTAATTTGTTAATTAATGACTCCTGATGACTTCTAACAGGTCATGTGTCCGTCCTGCAGGGGACTGACCTATAAGGACAGCGGAGTGGACATCGCGGCGGGGAACAGGCTGGTGGACCTGATCAAACCTTTAGCCAAGGCCACGTCACGCTCAGGTACGGGTATACAATCACTAACCGTAGCCCGTCACTAAACACGCTTCCCTGATCGTTCTAACCAAAGGGGACCTGCACCACCCAGGAGCAGTAGGTGCAGCAATGTTGTTGGGATTTTTTTAAAACACGGTTTGAACCCCGTTTTGAGTCAGGCTAACTCACAGGAATTCGGAGTGTGCCTGTGGGAATTCGGCGTTCGTACGGCTGTCGGTCGATAACGCCCTCTACCGACGTTCCGAATCGGTCTGCGCTGGAACGGGGCAGGGCCTTCCCTAAACTGTTGCCGCAACAACGTCGAATCGAATCCGATGTCCTGTACGTGATTTGATTTGTTCGGTCTGATTTGTTTGTTAGGCTGTAACGCCGAGCTGGGAGGCTTCGCCGGACTCTTCGACCTGAAGGCGGCCGGATTCGCCGACCCCATCCTCGTCTCCGGGACCGACGGCGTCGGCACCAAACTGAAGGTACCGAAGGAACCGGCGCTCACGCACGCACGCACGCACGCCGCGGTTATTCTCTCGATCGCCGTACGACCCACGCCCGTTTCTCCCTCAGGTGGCGCAGGCGTGCGACATCCACACCACCCTGGGCCAGGACCTGGTGGCCATGTGCGTCAACGACGTCCTGGCCCAGGGCGCCGAGCCGCTCTTCTTCCTGGACTACTTCTCCTGCGGGCGCCTGGACGTGAGCGTGGCGGCGGCCGTCGTCGGCGGCATCGCGGAGGCCTGCAAGGCGGCGGGATGCGCCCTGCTCGGTGAGCGTCGAGTCGTTTCTAGCAGGCACGACTATCAGCCACTAGGTCTGCTGGGTGGGCGGGATGGGAAAGAAAGGGGGCGGGGTCTACAAAGCCAGTCATGTGACCGTGTATATTTTTTCAGGGCTGCAGTTCTCTTTTCTACCAGCAGGTGTCGCCAGAATTTCCCTATTATTAGTATAGAATGCGATGCAAGCGTCACCGTGGTAACAACGGTCGATCCCTTTGTGCCGCGAGGGCTCGGCCATCCGGCCACGTCTGTATGTGGGCGCCCGACTGGCCGACGGCACCGCTGGACGTTCGTCGTTAACTATAGTGCCACAAGTATCCGGACACCGTACAGTATGGTATGGGTAACGGTATGGGTATACAATCACTAACCGTAGCCTGTCTACACGCATCCCTGATTTTTTTTAACCAAAGGGGACCCGCACCGTCTAGAAGCAGTAGGTGCAGCAATGTTGTTGGGATTTTCTACACCGATTCCTTTCTCTTTTCTTTTTTTTTTTTTTTGATGCAAAAGTATCCGGACGCCTGAACACCCCGTTTCAAAAACACAAGAATTCGGAGTGTGCCCGTGGGAATTTGTGCCCCTCCGTTTAAAAGAGTACGGTATTTGTACAGCTGGGCCGCCGATGCCGGTCAATCCCCTGCTGACGTTCCGATTCGTTCCAGAGCCGCTCTGTGTGGCGAATATTCCAATAACTAGCTACGATAAATACTTTAAATATAACAAACAGTGTTAAGTTATATTATCGTTATCACTATAAGCGTCGATCATGTGACTGTGGCGACCGATAAAAAATAAATAAATTCTTTGCACCCGGTTCATAATTTCTTTCCTAGAAATGTCCGTTTTATCATCTAGCTAGCTTAAATTTTCTATTTCCGGGGCCGCAGTTCTCCTTTCTACCAGCAGGTGTCGCCAGATTTCAGTTGTATTAGTCTGTCGCTTTCCCGCCACAGAATCGCGGGTTCTCGGCGATGCAAGCGTCACCATAGTAACAACGATCGACTTCCGAAAAAGTCGATTCTGGACAGCTAGACACGCCTTCGAAGAGGGCTAGGCACGCTGGACGTTCGACCTCGTGATCCCAGCCGTAAAGCAGTAATTTCGGCAGGTCAGGGCGGGGCGCTGGATAGCATCTCACTACTTGAGGAGAGGGAAACGGCCTTGTCTAAACTGCTGGCACATACTTGAAGGCACATCACTTATTGTACATACTTGATTTCATATGTCTGATGGTAACGATTCGGACCTCCGCGCGTCATTCGAGAACGGCATCGAGACCAGAAGTATCGGGACACCTTTACTAATTAATTAAGTGGTAATCATCATATTGCAGCTCATATTGTTTCCTTTATGTCCAGGCGGCGAGACGGCCGAGATGCCGGGGGTCTACGGGACCGGCGAGTACGACCTGGCCGGGTTCTGCGTGGGCGCCGCCGAGCGCGACTCGCTCCTCCCCAGGCTGGAGGACATCCGGGACGGAGACGTGCTGATCGGGATCGCCTCCTCCGGTCTCCACAGCAACGGCTTCAGCCTGGCGAGGAAGGTGCTGGAGCGGGCGGGGCTGCGGTACGGATCCCCGGCGCCGTTCGGGCCACCCGGACAGACCGTAGGTACGGCACGGTACGGTACGGTATCGAATCCAGCTCCGCCTCACAGGGTTCGAGGCCGGGCGGCTGTATGAGCAACGATTGGCCGGTTGCTCAGTTGGGGGGGGCGGGACAAAGAACCGGATGTGGCGGTCTCTCTGTCAGAATGCGATTACGAGCTCTGCCGTAGGGCTGGGCGATATGGTCCAAAAAAATATCTCGATATTTTTTAGCTGAACGGCGATATACGATATATATCTCGATATTTTTTAGCTGAACGGCGATATACGATATATATCTCGATATTTTTTAGCTGAACGGCGATATACGATATATATCTCGATATTTTTTAGCTGAACGGCGATATACGATATATATCTCGATATTTTTTAGCTGAACGGCGATATACGATATATATCTCGATATTTTTTAGCTGAACGGCGATATACGATATATATCTCGATATTTTTTAGCTGAACGGCGATATACGATATATATCTCGATATTTTTTAGCTGAACGGCGATATACGATATATATCTCGATATTTTTTAGCTGAACGGCGATATACGATATATATCTCGATATTTTTTAGCTGAACGGCGATATACGATATATATCTCGATATTTTTTAGCTGAACGGCGATATACGATATATATCTCGATATTTTTTAGCTGAACGGCGATATACGATATATATCTCGATATTTTTTAGCTGAACGGCGATATACGATATATATCTCGATATTTTTTAGCTGAACGGCGATATACGATATATATCTCGATATTTTTTAGCTGAACGGCGATATACGATATATATCTCGATATTTTTTCATCCCATACAGTAATAACAAAAAGACACTTCTGAGACAAAGCTACATGTTCCAAATGTTATACAGGCACTTTTATTAACATTCAGCTGTAGATGAACATGAGAAATTCCTCAAAAATAAACTATTGGCAAATATTAAATCAGGGGTCCCGACCTGTTTGAAACAGAGGTCTACTTTAAGGGTACTGAGTAAGCCACTGGGCTACTTGTAGGATACAAACTTCCTGAATAACATAAGGTTGCATGGTTCACCTTTAATGATAATATTATGATTAATAATAATAATAATAATAAATATTCATATATGTGAAGAGAATAATTATTAACAATGATGTACCATGGCAGGAAAAGTCAGTGATCACATCTCTGATATTTTTGTAAATATTGTTCCTGACGGTTTTGTATGAATGAGCACATTTGTAGCATTTCGATCAAAATCACACACTTTTTATTTATTTATTTTTATAAATGATGACTTCTGTAGCATTTTTTTAGGAAATCATTAACAGTCCCATCTTCAAATAACGTCCCGTTTGTACTGATCCCGTTTGTACTGATCACTACTTTTGTTTTAGAACAAATCATGAACTCTGTCCCATGTTTATACAAATGATCAGTTAAATAAGATTTTTTAAAAGCTACGATTTAAATAGACGTTTCTGATCCTCGTCCCGCGAATGAAACACTTTCCCTCCCAATCACTGTGAAAATATTAAGTTCTCTTTTGCTTTTCTTGTGTGTTTTTTCATTATTATTTTTTCGGGGTAAAACCCGCATCTCGCTCCCCCCATAGTAGCTGCGCTCGCTCGCTCGCTCGTCTCGGCGTTCTGCGCCCGATATAAAACTCCGCACCCAGACCAGATCAAAGCTCAGATAAACATCAAACAGTTTTGTTCTTGAAATGTTATATTCAGTATTGTCATTTTCAAATCTACATCAGTGCAAGTGTTATTGATTCGAAGAGAGACGGAGCTCTATAGTCACTAGAGCTGTTTAGAACATGCCCTGCGGGGGACTCACGTGGTGGGGGAGGGGCGAGTTGTGTTCAGTGAGGGAGAGGGGCGGGGCAGTGAGGGAGAGGGGCGGGGCAGGTGAACATGTGCAGAGACAAACTGGGAGAAGGGAACGACGAGCTGTCGGATCTAAATAGAACGCAACATCTACTGTATATCGATATACGCGATATTGTCTTATCTTATATCGCGTATGAAAATATATCGATATATCTTTAAAACTCGATATATCGCCCAGCCCTACTCTGCCGGCTGATTAGAGGCGCCCGCACAGGAGATGAGGGAGAGCGCCCTCTCCGCATGCAACGCTAGGTGGCGCCAAACTCATAAAAAAATGTGCGGGTGGCAAAAATGCATCCGGCTGCTGCCCGTGTTTTTCGGAGGTTGACGTGGGTCAGCTTCGATCTCTTCGGTCAGGGCGGGGTTCGGCATAGACGGAGAGGAAGCGCGATGCAAACTGAACGATCGGATGCGCTAAAGGGGGAGAAATAAAAAAATAAACGTCCTTTTTATTCCCCAGGCGAGGCGCTGCTCACCCCGACCAAGATCTACAGCCGACTTCTCCTGCCCGTCCTGCGCGGCGGGGCCGTCAAAGCCTACGCCCACGTCACGGGCGGCGGCCTGCTGGAGAACATTCCCCGAGTCGTACCCAAAGAGCTGGCTGCAGACCTGGGTAAGACTCCAGCAGCTCTCTCTCCGTCCTGGCCGTCTCGTACACGCACTCGGTGGTGATCGTCTTCATCTATGAGTCGAGTGGTCAAGTGTCGAGTGTTTTTTGTTCGTTCTAGATGCCACGCGCTGGCGTATCCCGCCCGTGTTCCCCTGGCTTCAGAAGGAGGGCGCTCTCTCCGAGGAGGAGATGTGCCGCACCTTCAACTGCGGCCTGGGGGCGGCGCTGGTGGTGGCCAAGCAGGACGCGCAGAGGGTGCTGAGGCAGGTGCAGGCGCAGGAGGAGGCGTGGATCGTGGGCTCGCTCGCCCACAGGGCGCCCGGTGAGCCTGGCGTCGGAGTGTCACATGACTAACTGATCTAATTTAACGTAAAGATGGGTAATATACACCGTGTTATCAGCTCCACTTACCGTATAGGAGCACTTTGTAGTTCTACAATCACTGACTGTAGTCCGTCTGTTTCTCTGCATGCTGTTCTTCAAGGGTCAGGACCACCACTGTACCACCTCATTCTCAGCACTGCAGTGACACTGACATGGTGCCGGTGTGTTAGTGTGTGTTGTGCTGGTGTCCACTCACTGTCCACTCTATCAGACGCTCCTACCTAGTCGGTCCACCTTGTAGATGTAAAGTCAGAGACGGTCGCTCATCTATTGCTGCGGTTTGAGTCGGTCAGGACGCTGCCCACGGGGCTCTGTTGGCTGGTGGACTATTCTCAGTCCAGCAGTGACAGTGAGGTGTTTAAACACTCTGATCCACTCGTACCAGCACAGCACACACTAACACACCACTGAG
This sequence comes from Trichomycterus rosablanca, assembly GCF_030014385.1. Classification (NCBI taxonomy): domain Eukaryota; kingdom Metazoa; phylum Chordata; class Actinopteri; order Siluriformes; family Trichomycteridae; genus Trichomycterus; species Trichomycterus rosablanca. The sequence goes on from NC_086002.1 coordinate 30,776,469, forward strand.
AACGATCCACCACCTAAATAATACCTGCTCTGTGGGGGGTCCTGACCACTGAAGAACAACAGCATGCAGAGAAACAGATGGACTACAGTCAGTGATTGTATGGACAGCGAGTGTAGAAACAAGGAGGTGGATTTATGGTACCACAAACTTCTGTTTGTGTTCTGGCCGTCTCGTACACTCGCTCAGTGGTGATCGTCCTCCTGTATGAGATTTTCGGCTGGTTTTTGCCCTCGTTCTCAAAACCCTCTTTTTTTTTTTCTGTCTGGTCCGACAGGTTCGGACTCCGTGGTGGTCAGGAACCTGGAGCAGAGCCTGAAAGCCGGTCCTAATCCCGCCGCCAGCTCCTGCGTACCGCAGAACGGCACCACCCAGACGGACGCCAGCTCCCGAAAGAAGACCAAGGTGGCCGTGCTGATCTCCGGGACGGGTGAGAGGAATCGATCACGTTTCTAATATGTTAATATGTTATATGTAACTGCAGTGTGGGTCAGATAAGGACCCCTGGTACCCTCTGTGCCCATAACTTCAGCAAACGATCCATTTTTTAATTAACTTTTATTTATAACCTTGCATTAAAATTCTGTCCTCTGTGGTAAAAACAATATATATATATATACAGTGCCTTGCAAAAGTATTCAGCCCCCTTGAACTTTTCAACCTTTTGCCACATTTCAGGCTTCAAACATAACGATATGAAATTGTAATTTTTTGTGAAGAATCAACAACAAGTGGGACACAATCGTGAAGTGGAACGAAATTTATTGGATATTTTAAACTTTTTTTAGAAATAAAAAACTGAAAAGTGGGGCGTGCAATATTATTCAGCCCCTTTACTTTCAGTGCAGCAAACTCACTCCAGAAGTTCAGTGAGGATCTCTGAATGATCCAATGTTGACCTAAATGACTGATGGTGATAAATAGAATCCACCTGTGTGTAATCAAGTCTCCGTATAAATGCACCTGCTCTGTGACAGTCTCAGAGTTCTGTTTAAAGCGCAGAGAGCATCATGAAGACCAAGGAACACACCAGGCAGGTCCGAGATACTGTTGTGGAGAAGTTTAAAGCCGGATTTGGATACAAAAAGATTTCCCAAGCTTTAAACATCTCAAGGAGCACTGTGCAAGCGATCATATTGAAATGGAAGGAGTATCAGACCACTGCAAATCTACCAAGACCCGGCCGTCCCTCTAAACTTTCAGCTCAAACAAGGAGAAGACTGATCAGAGATGCAGCCAAGAGGCCCATGATCACTCTGAATGAACTGCAGAGATCTACAGCTGAGGTGGGAGACTCTGTCCATAGGACACAATCAGTCGTACACTGCACAAATCTGGCCTTTATGGAAGAGTGGCAAGAAGAAAGCCATTTCTCAAAGATATCTATAAAAAGTCACCTGGGAGACACACCAAGCATGTGGAAGAAGGTGCTCTGGTCAGATGAAACCAAAATCGAACTTTTTGGCCACAATGCAAAACGTTATGTTTGGCGTAAAAGCAACACAGCTCATCACCCTGAACACACCATCCCCACTGTCAAACATGGTGGTGGCAGCATCATGGTTTGGGCCTGCTTTTCTTCAGCAGGGACAGGGAAGATGGTTAAAATTGATGGGAAGATGGATGGAGCCAAATACAGGACCATTCTGGAAGAAAACCTGTTGCAGTCTGCAAAAGACCTGAGACTGGGACGGAGATTTATCTTCCAACAAGACAATGATCCAAAACATAAAGCAAAATCTACAATGGAATGGTTCACAAATAAACGTATCCAGGTGTTAGAATGGCCAAGTCAAAGTCCAGACCTGAATCCCATCGAGAATCTGTGGAAAGAGCTGAAAACTGCTGTTCACAAACGCTCTCCATCCAACCTCACTGAGCTCGAACTGTTTTGCAAGGAAGAATGGGCAAAAATTTCAGTATCTCGATGTGCAAAACTAATAGAGACATACCCCAAGCGACTTGCAGCTGTAATCGCAGCAAAAGGTGGCGCTACAAAGTATTAACGCAAGGGGGCTGAATAATATTGCACGCCCCACTTTTCAGTTTTTTATTTCTAAAAAAAGTTTAAAATATCCAATAAATTTCGTTCCACTTCACGATTGTGTCCCACTTGTTGTTGATTCTTCACAAAAAATTACAATTTCATATCGTTATGTTTGAAGCCTGAAATGTGGCAAAAGGTTGAAAAGTTCAAGGGGGCTGAATACTTTTGCAAGGCACTGTATATATATATATTATTTATTTATTGTTAAATTTTTGTCGTCTGCTGCTGTAGAGCGTAAACGCCGATGGTTGCCATGGTCACTAATAAATAAATAAACGACCCGGTTGTTCAGTCTGCCAGTGAGAGAGTCGAGAACTTTGTAGTTCTACAATTACTGACTGTAGTCCATCTGTTTCTCTGCATGCTGTTGTTCTTCAGTGGTCAGGACCCCCCCACAGAGCAGGTATTATTTAGGTGGTGGATCATTCTCAGTGGTGTGTTAGTGTGTGTTGTGCTGGTATGAGTGGATCAGAGTGTTTAAACACCTCACTGTCACTGCTGGACTGAGAATAGTCCACCAATCAAAACTATCCAGCCGACAGCGCCCCGTGGGCGGCGCCCTGTGCCCACCGATGAAGGTCTAGAAGATGACCGACTCAAACAGCAGCAATAGATGAGATGAGCGATCGTCTCTGACTTTACATCTACGAGGTGGACCGACTAGGTAGGAGTGTCTGATAGAGTGGACAGTGAGTGGACACCAGCACAACACACACTAGCACACCAGCACCATGTCAGTGTCGCCGCAGTGCCGAGAATGATCCACCACCTAAATAACACCTGCTCTGTGGTGGTCCTGTGGGGGTCCTGACCATTGAAGAACAGGGTGAAAGCAGGTTTAAAAAAGCATGCAGAGAAACAGATGGACTACAGTCAGTAATTGTAGAACTACAAAGTGCTTCTATATGGGAAGTGGAGCTGATAAAATGGGCAGTGTGTGTAGAAACAAGGAGGTGGTTTTAATGTTATGGCTGATTAGTGTAGTGTCACACTGTATTACATATTGTGTGTGTGTGTGTGTGTGTGTGTGTGTGTGTGTGTGTGTGTGTGTGTGTGTGTGTGTGTGTGTGTGTGTGTGTGTGTGTGTGTGTGTGTGTGTGTGTGTGTGTGTAGGTACTAACCTACAGGCACTGATGGAACACACCAAGAAGCCCTCCAGCTCTGCTGAGATCGTGGTGGTGATCTCGAATCGGCCGGGGGTGCTGGGACTGAAGAGAGCTTCCATGGCGGGTATACAGACACGGGTACGTCACGTTCTTACTGAAGATACTCTTAAAATTTGTGTCGTCTTATTATTACTATTATTAATAATTATATTGTTATTGTAATTATTATTATTTCTGTGATCAGTATTATTGTTATTATTATTACTGTTATCATTATTTATTATTATTTTTATTATCATCAGTATTTAATAGGGACGTAACGATACACTCTACCCGCGATGCGATGCGATTCACGATACTGGGTTCACGATACGATGTATTTGTGCTTATCTTTTATTTATCTAAATAATGAACGCCCTTTTATTTCTGAGGTAGGTACAAACTATGCCAGATAATGCTTATAGTGTAAAACAAATCCAACATTAAATAAATAAATGAATAACACAAATAAAAAAAAGTATCCTCACATAAATCCCCTACCTGACAACTTTGTGAAGTGCCGTGAAGTGAATATCGATTCATCTGAAATAAATAACAGATTCAAATCGCAGCGCATGTGCACCAATTTTTAATTGTCTTGTGGTTACATTCCTAATATTTATTATTATTATTATTATTTTTTTTATAAATATTATTATTTATTTATTATTTTTATTATCATTACTGTTTTTATTTTTATCATTACTATTTTTATTATTATTTATTTATTTATAATTTTATTTTATTTATTTTATTATTATTGTTATTTAATATTATTAATCTTTATTATTATTTCTTATTATTATTTCTATTCTTTATTTATCATTAATATTTATTATGATTACTTATTATTTGTGTATTATTTAATATTATTTATTATTATTGTTTTTAATATTATTTATTATTGTTATTTATTTATTGTTTTAATTATTTTATCATTACTTTTTATTATTTATTTATTATTATTAATTATTTAATGTTATTATTTATTATTATTACTTATTATTTATTATAATTATTTAATATTATTTATTATTGTTTTATTATTATTATTTATGATTGTTTTATTATTATTATTATTATTATTTATTATAATTATTTAATATTATTTATTATTGTTTTATTATTATTATTTATGATTGTTTTATTATTATTATTATTATTATTTATTATTGTTTTATTATTATTATTTATGATTGTTTTATTATTATTATTATTATTATTATTATTTATTATTGTTTTATTATTATTATTTTTGTTTTATTATTATTATTATTATTATTATTTATTTGCACTTTCCTTGTCTGAACGTTCTGATTTTTCCTCTTCTAATGTGAATCGTTTAGAAATAAATGAAGTGTGTTGAGTTTTAAATGAACGTCACACATGAAAACATTTATTTAAAATGAATCGACAGGAAAATGAAACGCGGTTACATGCTAACCGAGCTAACGTTCCCTCCACGCCCCGGCGTAGGTGGTGGACCACAAGCTGTACGGCAGTCGCGCCGAGTTCGACAGCACCATCGACCGCGTCCTGGAGGAGTTCGGGGTGGAGCTGGTGTGTCTCGCCGGCTTCATGAGGATCCTGACCGGGCCCTTCGTCCGGAAGTGGAACGGTAAGAGGGCGGGGAACGTCTAACTGCACGGGAAGTCGTGTTCAGTACGTAGCCCTATACGCTAACACACAGGCTAACGTTTTACAGTCGGAAACGACCTGTGTCCACTGAATGGTGCTAAAAACATCCAGTAAGCGGCAGTTGCTCTGTATTTATACTCACACACACACACTAAAGACTTTATTTATCAGTGTGTTGTTCCAGGAATATAAAGTAACACAGATCTTATGAAGACAGATTATTGTAGCTGGCACGGTGGGTGGAACTTGCCATAAAGAGGGACAACATGATTGGTCAAGTCTTTCGATGAATTAGCATTAATCGGCCGTCTATAAATCTATAGCAGGACCCCACCTGCCAATTTGATCATTGATTAGCATCTGTTTTTCTGTATGAACAGGGAAGCTGCTGAACATTCACCCGTCCCTGCTGCCGTCCTTCAAAGGGGTCAACGCTCAGAAGCAGGCCCTGCAGTCCGGGGTGCGGATCACCGGCTGCACCGTGCACTTCGTGGCTGTAAGTTGACTAGAGGCTAAATATATACGACACGTAAAACTCCACCAGTTTTTGGTCCATCTCGGATGACTTCAGGCCCAGAGAACTGCACAGAAATCTATATATGGCCTGATGCAGCGGCGGCCTGTTTTAAGCGACAATGATTTTCCGAAGTACTCAAGGGGTCACACTTATTTAACAGCGGTTTCTGCCCCTGGCCTTAACGCACCAGGCTCTCGCCATCACGTCCTGAATCTTTTCATGATATTATGGACTGTAGGCAGCGAAATTTTTTTTTAAACGAGCTGAAACGTGGACTGGCTCGACCACAGAACATGTTTCCACTGTCTTTCGGTCCATCTCGGGTGACTTAGGGCCCAGAGAACTCGCCGCGGCTTCCTCTTCACATAGGTACAGTTTCAGGTTGCATATCTTGCGGTGGCGGCCTGCGTTAAGCAGCGATGATTTTCCGAAGTACTTAATGTAGCTTGATTTTCTCAAACGGCGACGCCTGAGGGCTAAATGGTCGTGGTTATCTAGCAGCTTATCTTGTTTTTTGCCCTTGGCCTTAACGCACCAGGATTTCCCATGACTCCCTGAATCTTTTCATGACATTATGGACTGTAGACAGTAAAAAAATGGTTTAAAACGAGCTGAAACGTGGACTGGTTCGACCACAGAACACGTTTCCACTGTCTTTCGGTCCATCTCGGATGACTTCGTGCCCAGAGAACTACGCAGAAATCCGCTTATGCGGCTTCCTCTTTGCATAAACCCAGATTCAGGTGGCATTACTCGTCGCGGCGGCCTGCTTCAAGCGGCAACGATATTCCGAAATACTCAAAGTAGAACAGCACCGCCCGAGGGCTGGACGGTCACGCGACGCTTATTTAGCAGCGATTTCTGCCCCTGGCCTTTAAGCACCAGGATTTTCCCCTTGACTCTTCAAGTCTTTTTATAATATTATGGACTGTAGGTGGCGCAAGACCTAAATTTATCCCAAAGACGAGCTGAAACGTGGACTGGCTCGACCACAGAACACGTTTCCACTGTCTGTCGGTCCATCTCAGATGACTTTGGGCCCAGAGAACTAGCTGCGGCTTCCTCTTTGCATAAATACAGGTTCAGGTTGCATTTCTCGCAGCAGCGGCGGCCTGTGTTAAGCGACAACGTTTTTCCGAAATAACCAAAGTAGAACAGCACTTTTAAACACCAGGATTTTCATAATATTATGGACTGTAGGTGGCGAAAGACCTCAATTTATCCCAAAAACGTCCACGGTCTGTCGGTCCATCTGAGATTACTCCGGGCCCAGAAAACTGTGTACGTATATACGGCTTCCTCTTAATAATAATACAGTTTCAAATTGCATTTCTCGATGCAGCGGCGGCCTGTTTTAGGTGACGACGATATTCCGAAGTACTCAAAGTAGAACAGCACCCACCCGAGGGCTTGGACGGTCACGCTTATTTAGCAGCTTATTTTGTTTTTGCCCTTGACCTCAAGGCTCCAGGATTTTCCCCATGACATCCTGAATCTTTTCATTATATTATGGACCGTAGACGGTGAACAGATGTTTAAAACGAGCTGAAACGTGGACCGGTTTGACCACAGAACACGTTTCCACTGTCTTTCGGTCCATCTCGGGTGACTTCGGGCCCAGAGAAATCGACGCAGCTTCTTCTTAGCATAAGAGGTCGCATTCCTCGCAGCGGCGGCCGAAATACTCAAAGTAACTGTTAAATGTGGAACCTTCCAGACGTGTCCCAACTCTTATTTCTTCTCGACTCTGAACAGGAGGAGGTGGACGCCGGAGCCATCGTGGTCCAGGACGCTGTCCCCATCCTGAACAAGGACACGGAGGACAGCCTGTCGGAGCGCATCCGGGAGGCGGAGCACCGGGCCTTCCCCGCCGCTCTGGAGCTGGTGGCCAGCGGCGCCGTCAGACTCGGGGAGGACGGACACGTCGCCTGGAGCCAGTCGGCGTAGCCGCGGCGGGTCTCCGTTCCGCTGATAACGGTTTACGTTACTGAAATTAGCCTGTACCGCTCTAGCCTCGGTCAGGTGATCTGACTGTGTCGTACCAGACGCGACGAATTGCACGATACGATAGCGATATAAACGATACGTCGTTCTTTGCATGTAACGCCGGACGCACGTCCCAGCCGGGTCCAGATGATGATAATAAACGCTAACATTCCACTGACTGAATGATTTGACCTTGTGCTTTCTTTCTTTACACTGTTAGCTAAGCGCTAAAGCAGGCTAGCCCACCATTGCGAGTTCGAATCTCGGTTCTGCTAGACGGACAGCGATCGGCCAGTCCGAGGGAGGACCGTAAGGATCCCATGGGGCTGCAGACGGGGGATTTGAGGGATCAGTGCGCGATACAGATCTCCGTGTGAACCCACCTTGCGCAGGTGAAAAGAAGCGGTCGGCTAGTCGCGACCTTCCTTAAATTTACCTACCGCTTCTTTTCACCTGCCAGGGGTGGAGTTTTGCAGAGAGCTCTGCCAGTCTTAACCATCCGCCACCCACCGTGCAGGATCCTCGGCGAAGCCTCTTATTTACGTTTTTGGCATTTAGCAGACGTTCTTATCCAGAGCGACTTACTGACGAGCTTCCATGAACATTACCTTACTCTAGTTTAAGTACAACAGTCCAAGAACACACATCTGAGACCGTGAGAGACTCGGATGTTCAGACAGACAGGGGGAAGCTCGTTCCACCACTTGGGTGCTGGAACAGAGAAGAACCTTGATGCTGATGCTCGTCTTCCTTGAGTTCTGGGTGGAGGATAAAGGCGAGCGAGACTGGTGGCTCGGAGGTTGTGTTTGAGCGGGGTTTGATTAGACCTTGAAGGTAGCTTGGGGTCCATTTTTGGCAGTGGGGTGATAATGTGAAAGCAGTGGGGTGATTATGAGGCAGCAGTGGGGTGATAATGTGAAAGCAGTGGGGTGATTATGAGGCAGCAGTGGGGTGATAATGTGAAAGCAGTGGGGTGATAATGTGAAAGCAGTGGAGTGATTATGAGGCAGCAGTGGGGTGATGTGAAAGCAGTGGGGTGATGAGGCAGCAGTGGGGTGATGAGGCAGCAGTGGGGTGATGTGAAAGCAGTGGGGTGATTAGGCAGCAGTGGGGTGATAATGTGAAAGCAGTGGGGTGATAAGGCAGCAGTGGGGTGATGTAAAAGCAGTGGGGTGATTATGAGGCAGCAGTGGGGTGATAATGTGAAAGCAGTGGGGTGATAATGTGAAAGCAGTGGGGTGATTATGAGGCAGCAGTGGGGTGATAATGTGAAAGCAGTGGGGTGATAATGTGAAAGCAGTGGGGTGATTATGAGGCAGCAGTGGGGTGATGAGGCAGCAGTGGGGTGATGAGGCAGCAGTGGGGTGATGTGAAAGCAGTGGGGTGATTATGTGAAAGCAGTGGGGTGATGAGGCAGCAGTGGGGTGATGTGAAAGCAGTGGGGTGATTAGGCAGCAGTGGGGTGATAAGGCAGCAGTGGGGTGATGTAAAAGCAGTGGGGTGATTATGAGGCAGCAGTGGGGTGATGTGAAAGCAGTGGGGTGATTAGGCAGCAGTGGGGTGATCATGTGAAAGCAGTGGGGTGATAATGTGAAAGCAGTGGGGTGATGATGTGAAAGCAGTGGGGTGATGATGAGGCAGCAGTGGGGTGATGTGAAAGCAGTGGGGTGATTATGAGGCAGCAGTGGGGTGATGATGAGGGAGCAGTGGGGTGATGATGAGGGAGCAGTGGGGTGATGATGAGGCAGCAGTGGGGTGATGATGAGGCAGCAGGGGGGTGATGTGGCAGCAGTGGGGTGATGAGGCAGCAGGGGGGTGATGATGAGGGAGCAGTGGGGTGATGATGAGGCAGCAGTGGGGTGATGATGAGGCAGCAGGGGGGTGATGTGGCAGCAGTGGGGTGATGAGGCAGCAGGGGGGTGATTATGAGGCAGCAGGGGGGTGATTGAGGCAGCAGTTGGGTGATGATGAGGCAGCAGTGGGGTGATGATGTGGCAGCAGTGGGGTGATGATGTGGCAGCAGTTGGGTGATGATGAGGCAGCAGTGGGGTGGTGATGAGGCAGCAGTGGGGTGATGTGGCAGCAGTGGGGTGAAGATGAGGCAGCAGTGGGGTGATGAGGGAGCAGTGGGGTGATGATGAGGCAGCAGTGGGGTGATGATGAGGCAGCAGTGGGGTGATGATGAGGCAGCAGGGGGGTGATGTGGCAGCAGTGGGGTGATGAGGCAGCAGGGGGGTGATTGAGGCAGCAGTTGGGTGATTATGTGGCAGCAGTGGGGTGATGATGTGGCAGCAGTGGGGTGATGATGAGGCAGCAGTGGGGTGGTGATGTGGCAGCAGTGGGGTGATGATGTGGCAGCAGTGGGGTGATGATGAGGCAGCAGTGGGGTGATTGAGGCAGCAGTGGGGTGATGTGGCAGCAGTGGGGTGATGATGAGGCAGCAGTGGGGTGGTGATGTGGCAGCAGTGGGGTGGTGATGTGGCAGCAGTGGGGTGATGATGTGGCAGCAGTGGGGTGATTATGAGGCAGCAGTGGGGTGGTGATGTGGCAGCAGTGGGGTGATGATGTGATGTGGCAGCAGTGGGGTGATGATGTGATGTGGCAGCAGTGGGGTGGTGATGTGGCAGCAGTGGGGTGATAATGTGTTTTTGTTATTTCAGCTTAATTAAAAATAATTACAAAATGAAACAATTATAATTACTGTTTATTTCTTGACGTACATTTTACCCATCATGCTTTGCACATGTTCAATAAAAATAGATGGTGTAACAAATCAATGATATAAAGGACAGTTCAACAGTTTAGGGAAGGTCCTTTCATCTTCCTGCAAACAGAGGAAAGTTTGGAACCTCCTCACAGTTCCGCCACCGTACAGCTTTGGAATGAATCGGAACACCGACCGAAGCTTCGTTGACCGACGTCGGCGCCCGGGCGGCTGTTGACCGCAAGGGCACAAATTCCCACAGTCGTGCCACTGAAAAGATCTCGCAGAGGTCAGTCTGTTTAAATACTGTTCTATGAAACGGAGCGGTCAGATCGCTCAGGTGTCCAGATACTTCTGACCATCGGACGTACGTCTTCCCGGTTCTGTTCACGGCCGCGCGAGATGCTCCAGGTTCCCGTCGTTCTGTACAGGGTGTATCCGTGGCGACGGCACTCTTGCGTCACGGTGCTGCCGACGATGGTAACCGTGGTGACGGCGCCGTTACATCGCAGTCCGGCCGAAGCGCAGGACGGACAGTCGTTCGGGTCCGGCTCGCCGGGACCGACGCACCTCTCCTCTCAGACCGGACTCGGCCAGCAGAGACCGAATCTCCTCTGGATCAGAGAGAAAAGTCATATTAGCATTAGCCAAACATTAGCATCTCATTCCTACTTTACTAAGTCATATTCACACATTAGCATTAGCCAAACATTAGCATCTCATTCCTACTTTACTAAGTCATATTCACACATTAGCATTAGCCAAACATTAGCATCTCATTCCTACTTTACTAAGTCATATTCACACATTAGCATTAGCCAAACATTAGCATCTCATTCCTACTTCACTAAGTCATATTCACACATTAGCATCTCGTTCTTAGACCTTACTAGGTCGTAGCCACGCATTAGCATTAGCCATGAATTAACATCTTGTTCTTACACCCTACTAAGTTGTAGCCACACATTAGCATTAGCATCTCATTCCTACACTTTACTAAGTCATAGCTACACATTAGCATTAGCTACATATTAACATCTTGTTCTTATGTCTTACTAAGTCATAGCTACACATTAGCATTAGCTACACATTAGTATCTCGTTCCTAAGTCTAACCAAGGCGTAGCCACGCATTAGCAATAGCTAGACATTAGCATCTCATTCCTACGCTTTACTAAGTCATAGCTACACATTAGCATTAGCTACACATTAGCATCTCATTCCTACGCTTTACTAATTCAGTCTCACACTAGCATCTCATTCCTACCCTTTACTAAGCCATAGCTACACATTAGCATCTCGTTTTTGTCTTACTAAGTCATAGCAACACATTAGCCACGCATTAGCATTAGCTACACATTAGCATCTTGTTCTTACGTCTTACTAAATCATAGCCACGCATTAGCATTAGCTACACATTAGCATCTTGTTCTTACGTCTTACTAAATCATAGCCACACATTAGCATTAGCTATGAATTAACATCTTGTTCTTACACCCTACTAAGTTGTAGCCACACATTAGCCATGCATTAGCTTCTCATTCCTACACTTTACTAAGTCATAGCTACACATTAGCATTAGCTACATATTAACATCTTGTTCTTATGTCTTACTAAGTCATGGCTACACATTAGCATTAGCTACACATTAGTATCTCGTTCCTAAGTCTAACCAAGTCGTAGCCACGCATTAGCAATAGCTAGACATTAGCATCTCATTCCTACGCTTTACTAAGTCATAGCTACACATTAGCATCTCATTCCTACGTCTAAGTCGTAGCCACGCGTTAGCATTAGCTACACATTAGCATCTCGTTCTTAGACCTTACTAGGTCGTAGCCACGCATTAGCATTAGCTACACATTAGCATCTCATTCCTACGCTTTACTAATTCAGTCTCACACTAGCATTAGCCATGCATTAGCATCTCATTCCTACCCTTTACTAAGCCATAGCTACACATTAGCATCTCGTTTTTGTCTTACTAAGTCATAGCAACACATTAGCCACGCATTAGCATTAGCTACACATTAGCATCTTGTTCTTACGTCTTACTAAATCATAGCCACACATTAGCATTAGCTATGAATTAACATCTTGTTCTTACACCCTACTAAGTTGTAGCCACACATTAGCATTAGCCATGCATTAGCATCTCATTCCTACACTTCACTAAGTCATAGCTACACATTAGCATTAGCTACACATTAGTATCTCGTTCCTAAGTCTAACCAAGGCGTAGCCACGCATTAGCAATAGCTAGACATTAGCATCTCATTCCTACGCTTTACTAAGTCATAGCTACACATTAGCATCTCATTCCTACGTCTAAGTCGTAGCCACGCGTTAGCATTAGCTACACATTTGCATCTCGTTCTTAGACCTTACTAGGTCGTAGCCACGCATTAGCATTAGCCATGCATTAGCATCTCGTTCTTACGCCTTACTAAGTTAGAGACGCGCATTAGCATTAGCTATGAATTAACATCTTGTTCTTACACCCTACTAAGTTGTAGCCACACATTAGCATTAGCCATGCATTAGCATCTCATTCCTACACTTTACTAAGTCATAGCTACACATTAGCATTAGCTACACATTAGTATCTCGTTCCTAAGTCTAACCAAGGCGTAGCCACGCATTAGCAATAGCTAGACATTAGCATCTCATTCCTACGCTTTACTAAGTCATAGCTACACATTAGCATCTCATTCCTACGTCTAAGTCGTAGCCACGCGTTAGCATTAGCTACACATTAGCATCTCGTTCTTAGACCTTACTAGGTCGTAGCCACGCATTAGCATTAGCCATGCATTAGCATCTCGTTCTTACGCCTTACTAAATCATAGCCACACATTAGCATTAGCTATGAATTAACATCTTGTTCTTACACCCTACTAAGTTGTAGCCACACATTAGCATTAGCCATGCATTAGCATCTCATTCCTACACTTTACTAAGTCATAGCTACACATTAGCATTAGCTACATATTAACATCTTGTTCTTATGTCTTACTAAGTCATAGCTACACATTAGCATTAGCTACACATGAGTATCTCGTTCCTAAGTCTAACCAAGTCGTAGCCACGCATTAGCAATAGCTAGACATTAGCATCTCATTCCTACGCTTTACTAAGTCATAGCTACACATTAGCATCTCATTCCTACGTCTAAGTCGTAGCCACGCATTAGCATCTCGTTCTTAGACCTTACTAAGTCGTAGCCCCGCATTAGCATCTCGTTCTTACGCCTTACTAAGTTAGAGACGCGCATTAGCATTAGCAATAAATTAGCATCTCCTTCTGCCTCACTAAGTCGTAGCCACGCACAGTCAGTTAATGACTACTCTGAAGTCGAGCGGTTTGGTACGAACGCTGTCTGGACAGAAGTATTGGGACGCCCGCTTCCAATTCATTCGTTCCGGCCACGACGATCGCTAACGGGTATGAAGCAACAGTTTAGGGAGGGACCCGCGCCTGTTTTGGTGCGCGAGCTCTATAAAGACGCTCCTTTATCCGGACGGGCACAAAATTCGCAAGGTCAGGGGTTCGAATCCCCGCGCACCCACCTGGATCGTTATCGGACACGGTGACCAGGTAGAACAGACCGCGGCCGGACAGCAGCTCTGGAACCATGGGAAAAAATCGGTCCATCACCTCCCGGCCTCTTTCTCCTCCGGCCCAGGACGCCTCGATGCCCCGACTGCCCACCTGTACCGAACAAACCACGTCAACGCAAACCGCTCAAAAGTTTAAGGACGCCCTCACTTTCTACCGGGTAGGAACCTGTACCCACCGACCTCTCGGCTTTCTTCTACACGTCTCTGTTGCATCTTCCTTCCTAATCTAGTCATATCCACTTCCCTCATCATCATCATCTACTGCACACCTCCACCACTAACCAAAAGTATGTGGACGCCCATCTTCTTTATTGAATCCATGTGTGGCTACCCACTGACATCTTGGCGCACCTCGATCTCACTAAGGGAAAGAACTTTTTTTTTTTTTTACCTGTTTTTGCCCCCCTCCCCCAATTTTCAGTCTCACCTCTACTCTCGCAGACCTCCGCTATTAGCCAAAAGTATGTGGACGCCCTACTATCCACGCTTTTAAAGGGTTTTACTCCACTCCTATTACCAGCTGTAAACTATACTCACTGACATCCTGGCTTTCTTCTATCTTTGAGGTAAAGACCTGCACTTTTCACCCAATTTACTCCCAGTTTACTGCTGCAGACCTTCACTCCTAACCAAAAGTATGTGGACACCCATCATAACTATTGAATTCTTGCTTTTCCACACCTATTGGCTTTCTTCTACACTTTTCTGTTGCATTTACTCCCACTGTAATCATACCCAGTCTCACCTCTACTCTCGCAGACCTCCGCTATTAGCCGAAAGTATGTGGACGCCCTACTATCCACGCTTTTAAAGGGTTTTCCTCCACTCCTATTACCAGCAGTAAACTGTTCGCACTGACATCCTGGCTTTCTTCTACACTTTTCTGTTGCATTTACTCCCACTGTAATCATACCCAGTCTCACCTCTACTCTCGCAGACCTCCGCTATTAGCCAAAAGTATGTGGACGCCCTACTATCCATGCTTTTTAAGGGTTTTACTCCACTCCTATTACCAGCTGTAAACTATACTCACTGACATCCTGGCTTTCTTCTATCTTTGAGGTAAAGACCTGCACTTTTCACCCAATTTACTCCCAGTTTACTGCTGCAGACCTTCACTCCTAACCAAAAGTATGTGGACACCCATCATAACTATTGAATTCTTGCTTTTCCACACCTATTGGCTTTCTTCTACACTTTTCTGTTGCATTTACTCCCACTGTAATCATACCCAGTCTCACCTCTACTCTCGCAGACCTCCGCTATTAGCCGAAAGTATGTGGACGCCCTACTATCCACGCTTTTAAAGGGTTTTCCTCCACTCCTATTACCAGCAGTAAACTGTTCGCACTGACATCCTGGCTTTCTTCTACACTTTTTTTTGTTTATGTTGCATCTCCCCCCAATTTACTCCCAGTCTAGTGATATCCAGACCTCCACTATTAGCCGAAAGTATGTGGACGCCCTACTATCCATGCTTTTTAAGGGTTTTCCTCCACTCCTATTACCAGCAGTAAACTGTTCGCACTGACATCCTGGCTTTCTTCTATCTTTGAGGTAAAGACCTGCACTTTTCGCCCAATTTACTCTCAGTTTAGTGGTATCCAGACCTTCACTCCTAACCAAAAGTATGTGGACGCCCATTATAACCATTGAATCTGTGCATTTTATGGGTGTTTTCCACACCTATTGGCAACTGTAAACTGTATCCACTGACATCTTGGCTTTCTTCTATCTTTGAGGTAAAGACCTGCACTTTTCCACCTCTACTCCTATCCAAAAGTATGTGGACGCCCATCATAACTATTGAATTCAGTTAGTTTTTTTCCACACCTAAACTGTACCCACTGACATCTTGGCTTCCTTCTATCTTTGAGGTAAAGACCTGCACTTTTTTTTTTTACTTTGTGTTTTTCGCATCCCTGCAGACTTCCACTCCTAACCAAAAGTATGTGGACACCCATCATAACTATTGAATTCTTGCTTTTCCACACCTATTGCCCACTGGGATCTGTACCCACTGACATCTTGGCTTTCTTCTTCACTTTTTTTGTTGCGTTTCCCCCCAATTTACTCCCAATGTAGTCATATCCAATGTCAAACCTCTACTCTTAGCCAAAAGTATGTGGACGCCCATCTAATTACTGAATCCGTGAGTTTTATGGACAGTCTAAGGAAGGCTAGAGAAACTCCAGTGGCCTTTACAGAGCGCTGACACCAACCCTACTAAACACTTGAGGGACAAACTGGACTGTTGGAACGCGAATACTCTTGAATAAATGGGCACAGAGAAGCGGAGGCAGCTACAAGCCATTGATGCCTGTGGTGTGCATTAACACGAGCTCTGGGTAAAAGGAACAGTTGTCGCCTATCACTGACAGACTTGTTTATTTCTGTGGTATGAAGAATCGGGTAGCGGCGTGGCCTAGTGTTTGTTTACCTCTTCAGGCGGCGTAACGACGTACGGCGGGTTGAAGAGAAGAACGTCCACCGTTCCCTTTAATCTGGGCAGCAGGCAGGAGGTCTGAGGAGCGAGAGGACAAAAACGAACCCCTTACACACAGAGAGTCGAGGACAAACGCTAACACAGATAGAGAAGCGAGCGCGTCTCACCAGGTCTGTGACGAGCGGCTGCAGGTGGAGGTCGTTGCGGCGCGACGTTTCCTCCGTGCACCGCGCCGCCGCCGGGTTCACGTCCGTGCACCTTCAACACACACAGACAACATAAAGCATCGGACTGTCGGCTGTGCGACGATTGGCTAGTTTGAGAGAGGGGGGCGGGCTTTAGTGATTCCTCATAACTGCTGCAGTTGATGGGCGGTACTGCACAGACGGAGGACGGCGGCTCTCGGTGCGTGATACGGATCTCCAGAAGAGGCCCTTGTCGGTCGGGTAATCGGATATGACTAAATTGTGGGGATTGACTGAAACTGGCTCTCAGTTACTCACAGGTACAGCGCTGCAGGTCCGATCAGGGACGCCAGGAAAGCGGAGACCACGCCCGAGCCGCTGCCCACCTCCACACAAACGGCGGGTCTGAACACACAGAGAAAACCGTCAGGTTAGCAGCGCCAGGACAAAAAGAAAAATGGTCAGATTAGTTTTTAGTCTATACGCTCTGTAGATACCATGGCAACCATGGCAACTATTCAATTGTAAAAAGTGTCCTTGAGTGCGCTTAATTTAAACGTATTGAATAATAATTTAATAAATAAGTATTATTTATTTATTTATGCAAGTAAATGTAAAATGAGGCTACAATTGGCTGGGGAACAATTTAAATTATTAAATTTTATTTATTTATTTATTTATTTTTAGTTTTGGGGTCATTAAAAACTCACTCACTTGCTTCGCTGCAGCAGATCAGCATCTTTCTCCAGAGCATCGATCAACAGAAAGGAATCCTCGGCCGGCTCGTACACCTCCGAGAACGACCCACGACCGGCGTGGGAGTACAGAGGAGTCGGGAACATCACCTCAACATTTCAACCACCGCACCAGCACGTAAAGTACTGTAAACAGTGACAACGTGGCAGTATATATATATATATAAACTATTAATTAAAGTTACATATAAGTTGTAAATGTATACTGTATTATAAACTATTAATACATTAAACTATATATATTATATAATATATAAACCATTAATTAAAGTACATAATATAAACTATTAATAAATGTGTAAATATATACTAACTAACTATTAATTAACTAATAACTATTAATTAAATTTTATATTATATATATATATATATATAAATTAATTAAAGTACATATTATATATAAACTATTATTAACTTAAACTATATATATATATATATATATATATATATATATATACATATATTATAAACTATAATTATATAAGTATATATATATAATTAAACTATACATATATATATATATATATATATATAAATATAAACTATTAATTAAAGTACAAAATAAACTATTAATAAATGAAATTATATATATATATATATATATATATATATATATATATAAATATATATAAACCATTAATTAAAGTTCATATTTTATATAAACTACTATTAAATAAAACTTATATATATATATATATATATATATAAACTAAAGTACATATTACATATAAATTATTAATAAATGATAAATGTGCATATATAGTTTAATTTATTAATAGTTTACTTTTAGTAACAGATAAACTATCGTTATTTAACAAAACACATTAATACGTTTAAACTGCGAACTCAAAATTAGGACCTACTAACATTTATAATCTTTAGATAACTCGTCACACGCTGCGTTTCTTACAAACTAATGATTTATAACAAAATAATAAGAATATAAATAATAAATAAGTAAAGAATTTAAACAGCTTTACCTCACCGCTGTCCTCTGCTCTGTTTACACTACCGCGTGCACATGCGCAGCTCTTCCGGATCCGGGTACTCCCGCAAAGCATTCTGGGAGTTGTAGTTTTAACGCAGCTCGATTATTTACCGGTAAAGTTTTACTTGATTTTCTTACAAACATTAAATATTTGGTTATAATTCTTTCATTACTGTTTAATAATCAATAAAAATCCCCCTCCAGGGAACAACGACTGTCAATACTGTCAATCCAGCCTAATGACTACAGTACTCTGTAACAATGCTGTGAAATATAATCTCTCGGCTGTGCTATCAGCCGGCCTGGCACCTACACAGACACACGAGCGGACACATGACAGCGTTGAATGTTGTTTGGATTAGTAGAAAGCTTCAGTTTAGCCGTAATTTGACGCTAATAGTGAGTGTAGTTCTTTGTAGTGTCCAATTACCCTGAGTCGAGTTCATACACCGACGGGCACTGTGTACGGAGGGCCACACCCCCATCAGCATCATTCCTCAGCCCTGTGCAGGGGCCGCAGTCGCACCAGTTATGAGGACCTACGATCCGACTCTCTTACCCCCTAACCCTGAACAACAGCCAATCGTTGTTCATGCAGCCGCCCCGACTCTGGTGCGCTAGCGTACTTTACCGCCGCGCCACCTGAGCGGCTCAGACTATCGAGCGCCTTTAATCGAGCGTGCAGACTCGTAGGCTACTATTTTATGAGCTCACTAGATTACTCGCTTTATAGTCGGTGCCTGCGGTTCTGCTTCCTCCTCGCTGCGCTTACAGACTCGCGGACACCGGCCTACGCCGTAATTTAGCGTAAACAAACTCCCTCCCGGGTCCGTATTTAGGAATCCGTTTCATATGGTGCTGTTTTACTCGTTAACAGTCCCCACTCGGTCCGGTTAACAGACGCAGCAGGGACGTATAAAGCGCAGGCTGTAAAAACATACATTTTTTATGTCGGTACAGAGCGATAAAACAAACAAACTTGGGTTTAATTTCGGCTCCTCAGAGCAGAGCGCCAGGGTTTAATGAAGGCCCACACATAAAGTCGGCGAGGAAAAGTGCAAACGTAGCAGAAAAGATCTGGGCGCTTGGGTGGCGTACTCACGCCCACTACTGCTGGGGTGATCTGGGGTGCTATCGGCCGCTCGGGCGTCTGCACAGACATCATTGGCTATCGGTCGGGTCTATCCACAGTATATTAAACAGCAGGTAACAGTAAAAGCCAAGTCGGCAGAATATAGACGGTAGTTGTGGAGGCGAATAATTAGATTTGGCGCCCAGAAAAGTCCAAAAAGTGGTCAATCAATCTCAAAGCGCATAACAAACTCATAGAAACGCAACCGCAGTTGAATAAAACGACCAGCAGGGGGCAGCATTCCTCCGCTTCTAAACGCTTTTAGCTTTTTATATTTATTTTATTTATTTTTTAAATGTTTAGTCTGGCACTGAGCCGTGGAGAGAAGACAGAGAACAGAATCTCCAGCACTGGAATCTTATTTATTTCTCATATTAATGTCTTCTTTCCTTCTTTCCACACTTTTCACGCTAAGACTAAAAAAGGTACAAAACGTCTCAGGAAGGATGGTGGAGTAATCCACAAAATCAGTTCTCATTTCTACCACTGACACCTGGGACATTCTGTCTTCAGTATTGAATCTCCTGAGGGTACAGAGATCAGGACTTTTAACACTTTGACTGACTGATTTGTTAACATTTAAAATCAGTAGTGAGCTAGCCATGTTTTGCCTTTCAATAATAACCCACAAAGGCTCGTTTTTACACATTTTTATTACAAAGTTTGTTTATTAGGATTTTAACGTCATGTTTTACACTTTTGGTTACATTCATGACAGGAATGATCTTCACACAAGATTCTTCAGTTCACAAGGTTGTATCGAACACAGTCATGGACAATTTAGTGTCTCCAATTCACCTCACTTGCATGTTTTTTGGACTATGGGAGGAAACCGGAGCACCCGGAGTAAACCCACGCAGGCACGGGGAGAACATGCAAACTCCACACAGAAAGGACTCAGACCGCCCCACCTGGGGATCGAACCCAGGACCTTCTTGCTGTGAGGCGACAGTGCTACCCACTTAGCCACCGTGCCACCGTTATTTTATACATTTTTTATTTATTTGTTTATATTTATTTATTTGTATTTCTTTATATTTGTTTTATTTATGTTTAAATTTGTATTTATTTATTGTATGTATTTGTTTATTTATTTCTTTATATTTCTTTGTATTTCTTTATATTTATTTATTTTTAGTTGACCTTTTAATGCTTTGGCTGACCAATTTGATTGTACTTTGTAAATAAAAATACATTTAAAATCACCAGATCTCATCAGTTGTGGGATAGCAATATTTTGCCTTTCAATAATATTTTGGGTACAACAAATAAAAGGTGTCATTTATGTTTTTATGTATTTGTTAATTTATTTCTTTATTTTGGGTATTTGTTAATTTATTTATTTAAATGTATTTTTATTTACATTTATTTATTTTTATTTGTTTTTATTGATGTTTTTATTTATATCTATTTTTATTTATTTATTTGTTTGTTTATTTATTTCTTTATATTTATTTCTTTATTAATTTAATTCTTCATATTTATATTAATTTATATTATTAAATTAATTAATTTCTTTTTTATTTATGTTTATTTATTTATTTTTACTTGTTTATTTTCTTTGTATTTATCTATTTAATAATTCATTTTTATTTTTGTATTTTGGGAAGTCAGCCAATTAGGTCCATGGAGGCGCAGAGATTCGAACCCTGGGTCGCCAGATCTCATCAGCAGTGGACTAGCAATATTTTGCGTTTTAATAATAACCCACAAAGGATCCTTTTTAATCACAAAGTCCA
The DNA here is from genome assembly GCF_030014385.1 of Trichomycterus rosablanca. Lineage (NCBI taxonomy): Eukaryota > Metazoa > Chordata > Actinopteri > Siluriformes > Trichomycteridae > Trichomycterus > Trichomycterus rosablanca. The sequence goes on from NC_086002.1 coordinate 30,797,367, forward strand.
GGGTACAACAAATGAAAGGTGTCAGTAGTTGCTGGGAGTGGTTGCCAGGTCCCCAATTTTCCTGCAAAATTCACCTAGCACCACAAGATACTTGTTACTAAAACTGTTGCTGTTAATATCTGTAATAGTTGTGACACGCCCACCTGCGGTACTTAGTTCGGCCTGGCAGCTGCAGGGGGCGCAGTTGGAAGGATAGAGTGCTTCTCTTTGAAATGCACTTTAAAGCAGTCTCTGCACCCAATCAAATGTTACTCGAAACACCTGAACACCTTTTAGTGTCTGTCTGGGATGCCTGGTTTGCAGCCAGACTTGATTACCTGTTTGGCCCTTTCGCTGGGGTTCTTTTGTAAATATGGAATATTTCGCTGATATTCAGATCACTGGTGGAGAACTTTCCGGGGTACCAGGGAGACCAGCGTCCACGTAGGGAGAGGTTGTGTCCACCAAGGACAGATCGGACTAGACAGACAACACCAATGTCCTGTGCAGGAAAGGTTAAATGCTAATGCTACCCACTCTACTCACTGCTGCGTCATGACCCTGACTTGGCCCTCGTCCACAGAAGGGTGTGTTTCACACTTCCCAGACTCGCCGGCCCCAAAAATCCGTCGGCAGAACGAGCGTGTAGGCGGGCGAGTGTGAGGAAATTAGCTCAGCAGCGCAGAGCTGAGTCGACATCTTCATTCTGCTTCTCAGTAAACTGAAGTCCTGGAAAGGCTGGTTGTGCTGAATACTTGGCAACGTGTCCTCAGACGCAGGATTTCCAATATTTCACAAGCTACAGGAGAAAAGCTAAGCTTAGCGTTGACCCGTACTCTGTTGTTTTTGGTGGAACCCCGTTTCCAAAGAAGTTGGGACATTCTGGGCTGACGTCTTTTCTCGGGAAGTCTGCGATTACTTCGGTGAGGCAGCGCCAGACCTCATTGTGTACGCCCTACGACAGTGTGTACGCTTGACTGGCCTGGCTGCAGTCCTAATCCGTCTTGTATTAAAAATGTAGGTGCGGCACGAAGAGGAGAATCAGACGACGGAAGCCAAGGGCAAAAATGGTAAATCGGTTCCAATAGCTACTGGCTAGACTGTTTAGCCCCACCCCCTTAGACGTCGGCCAATCAGATCCATGGGCTAGCAGTATTTTGCCTTTTAATAATAACCCACAAAGGCTCGTTTTTTTTTACAATTTATTAGGTATAAGTCCAGGGTACAACAAATTAAAGGTGTATTTGTTTTTTTTTAAATCTATTTTTATTTATTTATTTATTTTATGTATTTGTTTATTTATTTGTTTATTTCTTTTTACTTATTTATATTTATTTATTTACGTATATATATATATATATATATATATTTGGTTATTTATTTTTTAATTTAATTAAATATTAATTTATTTCTTTATAATTATATGAATTTATATATTTAATTAATTTTTTATTTATGTTCATTTATTTTAATAAACTCATAAATAAAAATAAATAAATAAACATTAATAAATAAATTAATTAATATAAAGATACAAATTTATATAAATATATTAATTAGGAAATAAATAAATATAAAGAAAAAATAAACTAATAAATAAATGCATACATTTATTTATTTATTTATCTTTATACTTATTTAATAATATTTATAATTATTTTTATGTATTTCTTTCTTTATATTTTTTTATTTATTCATATGAATTAATAAAAAAAAAATTTTCATTTATTTATTCATTTTTCTTTGTTTATTTTGGGGAGTACAATTATCAGTTCACACGGCGTCTGATGCACTCAGGGGTGCATTTAAAGATAAACGAAGCCAAGATTTCCTCGCACCAAAGCGTTTGGTGGTTCGAGCCAGACGTGGAAGTGAAACGTACTTCGCCCGGCGTTCATCATGCCGCAGCCCTGAACCTCGACTCGCTGATCGAAATTTATGAGGACGGGCCGTCGTTACTCCCGAAGCTCCGGCGATTTATCAGGAGGGAAACGGATGAAGAGAAGAGATGAAAGGAAATACGCTTCAACAGAGAAAAACAGAGCAACTTCAAACAGAGAACGACGAGCTTTCATTCTTATTTAAATATTTATAAAGTAGCAGACCGCTTCTTTTCACCTGTTAGTGGTGAGCTCTAGGTGCCCGGTTGGCCGATAAGTTCTGACAAGCTGACCGTTTTTTTGTTTTTTCCAGAGACGTTTTGATCAGCAAAATAATCTCTGCAGACAAATATTGCTGCAGCTGGCAACAATTTATGTATTTATTTTTCTCTATTATCTATTTATTTATTTTTTATTTACAATATTAATTAGTTAATATTTTTGTGTATATATTTATTTATTTGTGTAATTATTTATTTCTTTTATGTATTTGTTTATTTATTTCTTTATATTTATATATTTACTTATATTTATTTATATTTAATAAATAATTAATTTATTTTTATTTATGTATTTATTTGCATATTTATTTTTTTGTATCTATTTTTATTTCTTTATATTACTTTATTTGTTTATTTCTTTCTTTAAATTTATTTATTTGTTTATTTATTTCTGTACATTTATTTATTTGTTTATTTATTTCTTTATATTAATTTCTTTATATTTATTAATTGATTTGTTTACATTTATATTTAATAATTTATTTTTATTTATGTATTTATTTATTTGTGTATTTATGTATTTTTATTTTTTATATTTATTTATTTGTTTATTTATTTCTTTATAATAATAATTTTTAAAAATATATTTATTTATTTGTATTTTTTATTTTTATTTGTTTATTTAATTTAATTATTGATTCATTTTGAAAATTTTAATAAATCCTATATAAAAATAACAAAACAAAAAAATAAATGGATAGATTGATAGCTAGCTGAAGTTGTTAGCTTGGACCGCGTACTGTATTACGTATCTCTTAGTGCATGAGCTAAAAGCTAATAACCGTTTCAAACCAGACGTCTAACCAGTTTTTGATTCTTGTGTAGCCTAAGCTAGTAATCTGGGCAGCTCTGAGTGTACAATAAACGATACAATTGGTTGAAAGTGTCACATGACCTTCTTCAACCCCAATTTCAAAAAATTTGGATGAGCGGGTGTTTGTCCGCGTGCCCTCTGCGTACGTGCGGATCTGCACAAGCTAGCAAGGATTACAGCACCAGAGGGCGTCTCTTGTCAGAATTTAGATTGACAACAGGAAGTCGGGCTAATCTGGTCGAGTGAAAATGTCGAGTGTTACCTGAGGCGACGACGCTCTTCAGCACAGAGATTCCCATGATGCAACTGAAGGATGCTTCTGGGCGTATCGGGACCGGGGCGAAGCAAGTGGGGACGAGTGTCTGTTTGTTTGGATGTGCAGCTAATCAGGTGATTTACGGAGTCACATGCTACACCTTGAGCTCTCAAGTCCGTCCCTCAGGGAAGGAACGTCTTATCAGCTACGACCGAACGAGACCCGACCGGACCGTCAGCCGTCTCGTGAGCCTCTCGAACCCCAACTCCAGGTTAATCCAGCGATCGCTAATGGCTGTATGGAAACGTAAACTGTTCTTATGAGAAATGTGTTTTTCTTGGCGAGCCGTGTGTATGTTTAACGTGAGTTCTGCGCCGTGAACGTACAAGGCAGCATAGAACTAAAAGAGACCACCAACAGCGGAATACAAAAGAAATATAGGTGGTGCGACGGTAAAGTATGTTAGCCTGCTACCGCTAAGATTTTGGGATCCGGCTGTGCTGCCCGCCGGTCGGACATGTCACTTTTTGATCAGCGCAATAATCTCTGCAGACAGATATAGTTGCAGCTGGCACAGCGGGCGGGACTTGTCATAAAGCCATATTGATTAGCTAACTCCATCCTTTTAGAGGGATTTTTAATTATTTATGTATTTATTTTTATTTATTTTTTATTCATTTATTTATTTTATGTATTTGTTTATCTATTTCTTTATATTTATTTATTCAGATTTATTAGTAATTATTTTTTTATATTTTTTTATTTTAATTAATTTATTTATTTCTATCTATTTTTATTTATTTATTTGATTTATTTGTTTATTTGTTTTTTTATATTTATTTTTTATATTTATTAATTAATGAATTCATTCATTTATATTTATTTATTTTTTATATATATGTATTAATTTATTTTGTTTTTGTTTATTTCTGTATATTTATTTATTAGTTTATTTTTTCTTTATATTTATATTAATTAATTAATTATTTATTAATCAATTATTTTTACTTGTTTATTTTATTTTTATTTATTTTTTTATTTCTGTATATTTATATATTAGTTTATTTTTTCTTTATATTTATTTATATTAATTAATTAATTATTTTATTTATATATATTATTATTCTGAATAAATAAAATAAATGAAATGAATATGAAAATGAATAAATAAATAAATAAATGGATAGCTAGCTGAAGTTGTTAGCTTGGATCGTGTACTGTATTCTTACGTAGCTGTTAGCTAATAACTGTTTCAAGGAACTCTCTCCCAACTTAAGGAAATACGGAGATGGGGGTGGGTGGGGGGGTGTTCACATGAAAAACTGCTAAGTCGTTCTAGTCATTTTCTGTATATAATAATAAAAGCCAGAGACGTACACGTTCTTATTCAGCTGCAGGCTAACGAAAGGACCTCGATCCATCATCTGTGCTCATGCTAACCTCTGATGTGTAAACACATGTGTACAGTTTACACATCAGCCTGAATCCAGATGTGCTGAAGTGCTGAAGTCGGGTAAACAAACAGATCTGCGTCACACTTGAGTGTTCTTGAGGATGTGCTTCAGGCCCGGCAGCGATTCAATCCTTCAGCTATCCGTGTTGTGATTTGGGTTTTAAGACCCGGCGTCTCCGGCCTGGATCCCCACAGCGCTCACACACACACACACACACACACACACACACACACACACACACACACACAGTGATTTACGTCCCAATAAAAGACCTCAGGTCTCATTTCTGTCGTCAGCTGTACATGCACACGCGTGTGGCTCGTTTTATAGCCGTGTGGAAAAGTTAATAGAGAGCATGTGACCCTGAAATATACAACCGAGGGTCTATAGTATATAATTATATATAATAGTATATCATTGAGTTATATATCTTTATTATGTAAAGACTCACCTCTCATTTTGTTCTTGGCTAATTGTATTCATTTATTTTGTAAGCTTGTGCAGGTAAAAGAGGTTTAAAACTTTCTATGCTGCTTCAAATTTGGTTCTTTAATAAAGTTTAATATAGACTTTGCAACCCAGTATGGAGCGCTGTAGGAAAAATAGATACTCCATGATGTGTGAGGTATTAAAATACTATTATCAGTATTACTATTATTATTATTATCATTATTATTAGAGATGCATGAGTACCGATACTGGTGTCGGGTATTTGCCCGATACCGCGCTCATTAACTCGTACTCGTACTCGCAAACGAGGCTCCGATACTAAACATCCGATACCGTGTGCCTAGTGCACGTTGCTGCGTTCACACTCTCACGATGCCTGGTTCACACTCCACGATTTTTGCCCTGATTTTCGCTCGGCGCTCGGCAACCGGATCGAGTTTTCTAGCACGTCAGATATCTGATCTGAGATGTGCGACTGGGAATGAGTGACATGTCGAACAGCCATACGGTGGCAGGATACGGTGTGAGGGGAAGCGCAGGAGAGGAGTGTAAACAGGTGGGACAGGGGGATAATATAGTTTATATCAGAATACATCAGCACACACACACACACGTTTTACAGTATTTCTGACCTGATCGTTCTCTACAAAACATAACAACAAAACACCAACATTGCAAAAATATTTATTAACCTCCAACTCATTAACTCCATTAACTCATTAACTCCATCATTCTAAATAGGTATTGGTATCGGTATCAGCAAGTACAAACAAACAAAATGGTATTGATGCATCCCTAATTATTATTATTATTATTTTTTTTTTTCATGTATTTTGTTATTATTATTATTATTATTATTATTATTACTATTGTTATTATTATTATTTTATTATCATTATTATTATTATCATTATCATTATTATTATTAATAATAATTATTATTATCATTATTATTATTATTATTATTATTATTACTGTTATTATTATTATAAACATTTATTATTATTATTATTTTTATTATCATTTTTATTATTATTATTATCATTATTTTTATTTTTATTTTTTTATTATTATTATATTTTTTATTATTATTATTATTATTATTACTATTAGTAATAATAATATTATTAATATGATTACTAATATTATTACATTATTATTATTATCATTAATATTATATTCTTCTTCTTATTATTATTACTATTATTATTATTTTGAATAATATAAACTAATCATGTAATATAGATGTAAGAAACACAGTGTAATGCTAACATGCTAACATGCTTGGTTACATAAGGTCACTCATTCTGTTGCACAGTTAGAACAGAACGGCTCAGATCTGGACTGTCACGCCTCTGACGTCTGTAGAAGCACCGAGCTGATTATTTATTACAGGAAACACGATGAGTCTCGACTTCTGGTTAACGGGTTTGTGTACAGGACACAGCCGGTGCTAGCGATACTCATCCGAGTAGCTGCTTTCATTACAATAACAACAGAAACAGCAGCAATACATCTGCTGGTGTGCATAGAGTAAAGGGGGAAAATAAGTGACCAAGGGGTCAAAATGTTACATACACAGCAAAAAGTCCAGTGTTGAATTAACTCCCACAGAGTTGATTTTAACACTTTTTCAGGGTTTATATACTGTAGCTCCACACTCTGCAGAGTTAAATCAACACTTTCAAAATAGTTAAATGTTTAACACCATGTCAGAGTTCCTATTTAACTCATAAAACAGAGTTAAAGTAACACTAAGGGTACAAAATTTGGACAAAATTGGACCATGGTAGCCTAGTGGGTAGAGCTTTGGGCTATCAACCGGAAGCTTGGCGGTTCAAATCCAGGCTCTGTTATGCAGCCACTGTTGGGTCCTATCTAAACATAACACTGCTTTGAGTTTACTATTTCAGTAGTGTTTATTTAACTCCCTACATTATTCTTCTAATAATTAGAAGAATTAATTCCAATACACCAAATAATTTTCAAAAATAACATTTATTTTTCCTGGTCGTGGCAGGTGAAAATGCAAAAGCAACAACATGGAGGCCATTTGTTGGTCATAGGCTGAAGACAAAGTCACAATCAAATAATGGAAAATTGATCAAATTTAATACTTTTACAGAGAGGTGTTGAGTTTTGAAATGTCTATCTATTGGTCATATTTTCCCCCAAATCAGATCAACTTAGAAACAGAGAATAAACAAACTAGATCTTAAACTCTAAAATAATGAATGCTTAAATTAATGCAAAAAAGGCTGCAATTATCAGGTTGGATTCAACTTTGTCATTGTGCAGAGTACAAGTACAGAGCCAACGAAATGCAGTAGCCTCTAACCAGAAGTACAAGATAGAGATTATTTACATAAAATACAGTTAAAGTGCAGTAGTGTCCAGATAAGTAAAAATGAAGAGACATATTAAGAACAGTAAACAGACAATGATTGTCCAGTGTAGTTATGAAAGGTGAAAATTATAGCAAATGCATTAAAAACACACAAAACACACGTCGACTCAAGATCACTTCCTGGTGGACTTTCTGCTGACTGCAACACATGACGCAGCTCTGGTGTTGAAGTGAGCCTCTTGACCTCTTTTATGATATTTGGCTTGTAGAACGCATCCCATTTCTGAAGCATCCTGGAGGATGTCTCGTCATCAAACAGGAGAGTGAAGTCTTGATCAACCTTTAATTAAGAATTTTAAACTACTAGTTGCACTACTACTGTACATTAAATGCTTAATTTCAACCCAGTAAAAACATCATTCCAAACTTACCAATCCTTTTGTATCCAGAAATCTTGGGAAGGTGGAAAGGATATCAGCACTTCTGCCTGGATCATTAACAAGTTTCTGGCGGCGCTGAAAAATCTCCCTCATCCTCCTCTCAGATTCGCATTTAATCTGAAAAGAGATTAAATATCTAATTTAAATTCATGCAATTGTCATGCAGTTATACTAAACATAAAATAACCCAAAATAAACTTCCATCACACATCCACACACACTGTATATCATGCTGCTAAACAGAACAAAGAGCTCTTGCATTAGGTTAAATAAGGACAAAATCAAGGGAATAGGTGGGACCAGGTGATATCAATTAAGCAAGTGAACAGAAAACAATAAATTCAGTGAAAAGGTAAACCATTAAATAACTTTTTTTTTTAAGTTAAGTTTTTTTAACCATTTTACCATCAGATATGTTAACCATTTGTCCAGAATAATCATTGAAAAAAAGAACACAAAACAACTACAGTACACAGTTCCCCAGCAGGCAGGAAGAAAAGTCATTTAGCTTGCTAACCTAGCGGACTAGACGGCTAAACATGCAAACAAACAAAAAATCACACAGGACCAAAAGCAGTTGATTGAACCTAAGTGGCAGCAATCAGCTGCAGTCAACAGAAACGTTCTCTCTCACTCTCACACACACATCCTTCAGTACACCTGTGTTTTAGACTGACAATATCATCATCAATGTATACTTTCATTAAGACTGAATTAATTACACTTACCGCGTAAACTTGAGAAGAGGAAAATGGTGCCGTCATCTCCTTGTCTCCAACTGAAGAAGTAAAATGCATGGGCGGAGTTTAATTAAATCTAAATGCATGGGCGGAGTTTAATTAAATCTCTGTGGAGTTAGGTTAACACCTGTATAATCAACTCTGCCAAATAACTCCAACACTGAACACATTTTAAATCCGAATGTGTTAAAATGACACTTTGAGAGTGAAAATCAACTCTGATATGTTTAACTCTCCAGTTTTTGCTGTGTACACTTGTAGGAGGTGACTTCTCTGTGCCCATATACGCAGGGCTAGTTTACCCTATCATCTGAAATCGTCAGCTTCGTTAACCAAGGCCGTCTGGACAAACAACCGGCCATGAGAACAAAGTACAAGGAACAGCGGTCTCTGTCTTCAGGCGACTGGAAGACAAAAGCAGGTTGCCAGATTTCACACTTTGCGGCTGCTGTCGCTGCTGCCACCCCACCCCTGATTGAAAAGGGCCACAGAGAATCGCTTTCTTTTCACCTGTAAGGGGCGGAGTCTCACAGAGCCATGCACTACCATCAGCAAGCAGACGTCCTCTGTAGGCACCTCGACTTGCCTCAGCGACGAGGAACCCTAATCGGCAACTGTCCCTCCCTCTAGGGACAAACGGCCAATCGTGTGTCTGGTCAGCTGGTACTTTGAGAGCTCAGGATCGCAGCACTGGTGTGGGGTAGCTATTTAGGGTAGATATGCCTTAATTTGTTTGATTTTTTTATAAGCTTTGAAGTAGCGCCAGCCAGACCTGATGGAGACGGGTCTCTGTTTTTGTGATCTTGCCCATGCTGTGGTTCGCGGTACTGTGTAAAAACACAACATTAAACTCCCTCTTTACATGCCAGTACAGTTATTTATCACAGTCTTACGCCCACTCCTCTCCGGACGCCCGCCGTTCGACCACAGCGACCTCAGCGGACCCGATGGCGTCTCTGTTAATTGCTTTCCCTTTGTGTTGTGGAGTTGAGGTTTTCTTCTTGTGGTGCCTCCTCAAGCCCACGCCGTGCGACGGTTGAGTCAGTGCTTTTCCAACCCTACCCATGACTTCCTCTTTCTACGTAAAGCCTTGGACACAATCGTGCTGCAGACCAAGATCAGAAAGAACAAAGGAAGCATCCTCATCATCGGCTTGTTGATGCGACAACAGGGCAAGCAAACCCCGGTGGAACAGATCACCAGAAGTTCCCGAGTCAGCCGGATCTCCTCCATGCTCTTGAGACCCTCCTGCAATCCTATTCAGGTTACACTACCTGTGCAACCTGAATGGCCTGCAGGTGCCGCCTCATGCTACCGGCAGTCACAAGGATGCTAGCAAAATGAAATGCAAGCTAGAGAAGAACCAGCCAGGAAGGATAAAGAGAGAGGAATTGGAAGTAAGGTTCGGTCGACAGCCAGGCATATCAGTAAATCGGAGGAATCAGTCCTGAGCTGAGTCCTAAGTGCTCCCAGGTGCAGCAAGCAGAGAACAAACCCTGCAGATAGCAAAGTGGCATCAGAGCTACTCGGTCCACCAATGTGCTGCAAACCAAAAGCTTTCTGGAGAAAGAAAATAGGAACCAAGACAAAGGGTAGCGGCAACAGAAACCCATAAAAAATGCTCGACAGAAGGTGCTGCCAACACCATAACGCTTGGTCCTGGGTTGCACCCTTTGGGAAGAATGACCTATAAAGACCATAACCTCTAAAAATTTGCATATCCTCGGTGTTGAGCCTGAAGAGGCACTCAGGGACAAGAAAGGCTATCAGACTTCAGGAGCAGAACTTCTGGAACTCACACAGCGATCACCAGGAAACTTAGAAAACAATCAGCTACTCAGTCCACCAATGTAGTGCAACCCAAAAGCCTTCTGGAGAAAGGAGAGAGGAACCAAGAAAACAGGTAGCTGCCATAGCATAGACATAAGGTATACATACTCAAGACAGAAGGTGCTGCTAACACCACAACGCTCGGTCCTGGATTGCATATCCCAAACAAAAACCAGGAACACAGTTGCCCCTAAACCATCCACCATCATTAAGACAGAAGACCCGAGCATTCTGGACTTCCCCAAAACCAGTGCTGCACTGGAGGCAGATCTGTCAAAGACATCCAACCCCGCACAGATGAAAGTGAGTCAGCGCTAAATCGTCCGTGAAACCGCAGGAAGGAAAAAAGCCCTTCCTCCGATTCCAAAACGACTCGCTTCCCATCCCACTCCGGGGTCTCGACCCCCTGGAAAAGGGATCGGAAACCGTTCAGGAGCCAAACCCTGTAGGTGATGGACGTCATCGTTTGTAGAGGCGGATGTGAATCCTCGGCTTCAGTTCATGGATCTGTTTGGCTTCATGAATCAGCTTCATGAATCCAAGAAGTAATCAAAAGGTTGCTGGTTCAAGCCCCGCCACTGCCAGGTTGCCACTGTTGGGCCTTTAAGCAAGTCCCTTAACCCTCGATTTCTTAGACAGTATACTGTACTGTAATTCGCTTTGGAAAGCCAAGGGAGGCTGATGGCGCCAACTGTAGGTGGCTGTTACCCACCTCCCCCCACCACCACCTCTCCATGTTTGTTGGATTACCCATTCAAACTAGACCAATGGTGTACCTTAAAGGAAGCACATAATCGCCCTCACCCTCCTAACTGGTAGCTGTTGAAGACTTGGCTCGTATAGGATGCAGGTTCGCTATGTGTCCAGGAGTCCAAAAGAGCGTATTTGGATTTGTAGCATTGCTATTGCAATACCTTGTCTAGGAGGAAGCATGTGCTGGCCACTTATGGACATAAGTAATGGGACACCCCCTATTAATGACTGAATTCAAGTGTCTCAGCCACAGTTTCATCCGGGTGTAATAAATCGATCATGTCAAGGGAATTATAGACTTCCTTTGCAGCAGCAGCAGTTTAGGGAAGGGCCTTTCCTGTTCCAGCATGAAGGATGAAAGAAAGGACAATCAGTCCAACGGACAAATGATTCATTTATTAGTCTCGGTTGGCTCTCTTTTATAACAAGCGTTTTATTCCTGGAACGGGAACAAGAACAGGAAACCTTGCCCTACTCTTGGAATGGAATTTGAGAGTCGGGGCTACCTTGACTCTGGAAGTCTGGAGAAGGGAAGTCACAGAGGCATCACGAATGGGAAGTAAGCAACACCCCGATGATGTCCAGTGTCCGACTGCAGGAAATGAGAAACCTGCGACCTAACCCTAACCCTAGGCCCTCGAGTAGTCAAAGGTAACAAGGGCGCAGACCTTAAGGATCTTGAGAGCCATTGATGCCAGCGTAAGGACCAGCGTCAGGAAGCTAACACTAAAATAATGTGTGAAACGTTCTAGCTGCTGCATTTTGAGCGAACTGTCATGCCTTTCGGTAAATACCAAACTACAGTGCACCAAAGAAATCCAGACTAGAAGCAATGAGACCATGATTAGGTCTTACAGGTACATAGAATTTGTAAATTGCTAGCAGTTAATGCTTTGTAGCTTTTATAGGTGCTAAAAATTGGTTCATGTCAAGTTCTAGACTCCTAGAATGGGGTGACACAGTGGTGCAAAGGGTAGCGCTGTCACCTTACAGCAGAGATGTTCACAGGTCACAAAATACAAGTCTGAGTCGAGTCACGAGTCTTTAGGCTAGAGTCCGAGTCGAGTCACGAGTCTTTACGCTAGAGTCCGAGTCGAGTCACGAGTCTTTACGCTAGAGTCCGAGTCGAGTCACGAGTCTTTAGGCTAGAGTCCGAGTCGAGTCACGAGTCTTTAGGCTAGAGTCCGAGTCTAGTCACGAGTCTTTAGGCTAGAGTCCGAGTCGAGTCACGAGCCTTTAGGCTAGAGTCCGAGTCGAGTCACGAGTCTTTAGGCTAGAGTCCGAGTCTAGTCACGAGTCTTTAGGCTAGAGTCCGAGTCGAGTCGCGAGCCTTTAGGCTAGAGTCCGAGTCGAGTCGCGAGTCTTTAGGCTAGAGTCCGAGTCGAGTCGCGAGTCTTTAGGCTAGAGTCGGAGTCGAGTCGCGAGCCTTTAGGCTAGAGTCCGAGTCGAGTCGCGAGTCTTTAGGCTAGAGTCCGAGTCGAGTCGCGAGTCTTTAGGCTAGAGTCCGAGTCGAGTCGCGAGCCTTTAGGCTAGAGTCCGAGTCGAGTCGCGAGTCTTTAGGCTAGAGTCCGAGTCTAGTCACGAGTCTTTAGGCTAGAGTCCGAGTCGAGTCGCGAGCCTTTAGGCTAGAGTCCGAGTCGAGTCACGAGTCTTTAGGCTAGAGTCCGAGTCTAGTCACGAGTCTTTAGGCTAGAGTCCGAGTCGAGTCACGAGCCTTTAGGCTAGAGTCCGAGTCGAGTCGCGAGTCTTTAGGCTAGAGTCCGAGTCGAGTCGCGAGTCTTTAGGCTAGAGTCCGAGTCGAGTCGCGAGCCTTTAGGCTAGAGTCCGAGTCGAGTCGCGAGCCTTTAGGCTAGAGTCCGAGTCGAGTCGCGAGTCTTTAGGCTAGAGTCCGAGTCGAGTCGCGAGTCTTTAGGCTAGAGTCCGAGTCGAGTCGCGAGTCTTTAGGCTAGAGTCCGAGTCGAGTCGCGAGCCTTTAGGCTAGAGTCCGAGTCGAGTCGCGAGTCTTTAGGCTAGAGTCCGAGTCGAGTCGCGAGTCTTTAGGCTAGAGTCGGAGTCGAGTCGCGAGCCTTTAGGCTAGAGTCCGAGTCGAGTCGCGAGTCTTTAGGCTAGAGTCCGAGTCGAGTCGCGAGTCTTTAGGCTAGAGTCCGAGTCGAGTCGCGAGTCTTTAGGCTAGAGTCCGAGTCGAGTCACGAGTCTTTGTGCTAGAGTCTGAGTCAAGTCATCAATGTAATCTACATAAAACATATATTGGAAATGTAGTGTAGAAATAAACAAATAATCTGTAAGTTCAGATAAAAAATAACAACAGATTAGCGAGTGTATTTAGCCGTTTTACTTCGTGCCTTTACTTTCCTGGGTACCAGTTAAAGCTTCAACTGACGTTTTGTTTTCACTGCAAAACAAAAGCGCGATAAATCACGACACAGCTGCCCAAATCCCAAACACAGCAAAAAATCCATAACCATTGCTTACCTGAGCTTCTGTTCTTCCAGATGCTATTAAATTTATAAGCGTGCGTCCCATTAGGAATATAATTATTTTGTAAATGCGCTTATAATTAAAAACCTCCAAACTTTTCCCAGTTAGAAAGCCGATCAAGCATTTTATTGACACGTCATCTGTGTGACGCAAACTGAATACATGCAAATAATATTTATATAATAATATTATATAAATATAAAAATAATAATATAATAAATATATAATTTCTTTTTTTTTTCTTTTTTTTTAATGCATTTTCTCCCCATTTTCCTCCTGAATTAGCGACTCAATTTTTGTCTTCCGCTGCTGAGAGACTCCAGATTGCATCCGAGGAGAGCACGTCGCTGCACACGCCTCTTCCGACACGTGCACAGCCCTCCTCCTCTCGCCCCTCCACTCTGCACAGGCGTCTCTTCCTCCAATCAGGGTCGTTACACAGCGTATGAAGACCCACCCACCCCACACATGGTCCGGCCCCCACCCTGCAGATACGGTGGCCAATTAGTATCTGCTGCAGGCACTGCCAATTATGCCCGCCAGATGGCGCCCAGCCGACCGGTGGCAACACCGAGTTTCGAACCGAGGAGTTCAGAAACTCGGTACAGGTGTGCTAGCGGAATATCCCGCTGCGCCACCTGGGCGCATAACAATTCTTACTAACAATTACAATCAAAATCAGAAGGTCTGATTGGTTCAGAAAGTGGTTCTTCCAATCATTAGCGCCAATTCTGTAGGAGCGTTCAGTTCACATTAGCTGTTCCAGTGAAGTGCACTACGTAGGGTATTCCACCATTTGAAGTGAGCGGAAGCTGGCTGGAACATTTACACATTGCGTGCGTTGCGGATTAAAACGGCCGGAGCGTTATTATTATTATTATTATTAGAATAAAATACATAATTAATTGTCACAGGTAACTAATGTTAAACATGATGATGCTAGTGACTCTTGTGTGCACAAGT